>NW_025765477.1:0-160002 GCF_003918875.1 Haliotis rubra | reverse complement strand
AAACACAGTCGTAATCAACATGGATGACAATAATCCCCATGTTGATTATGGAATTGGAAGAAATACTCCACCTGAATTGATATCTGTAGAATTACATGGAAAGAGCATTATCCTTCAATGCAACATCACGTAGTATAAACAGGATAAACATTCATGAAAAACATTCAAAGAGTAATTTTGCCATTTTACTAATTGTCTAAGTGTCTTACACGGTTTCACAACATTCCAATCAAATCAAAATGCAAAAGGCAAAATAGATATCCTGAGAAATTACTGATTTTTAACACATTTATCATCCTTTAAATTGTGGAAGAAAATGTTTCTCTCAGTATTCACTAACTCAAGTAGGAAGAGAAGTAGTATTACAACTATTGCAATTGTACCACTTTAGTTCAAAAGACTATTGTGATGTGAAACCATGTTTGAAGAGCACTGTGAGAACCTCTACATTTCTACAGTCAATTTCCTTGTATTACTTGACATAGGGTCAGAGTCTAACATGTGTGTCATTTCCCAGGTTAGGTTGGTTTATTAGACAAGATTGTCGGGCCGCTTCCAACAAATGTTCCTGGGAACCATTCCTACCCAGATTCCTCAAGGGAGATAATTGTGGAAAAATACTTAGGTCATGCATTATAATTAAACCCTACAAACACTGTATCATCTAGAATTTAACACGGAAGGACGTTCACAAATTCCCCTGTAACATTTCAACCTTTTAGTATTTCATAGGTCCATTGCTGTCAGCAATATAACCTGTTAGAACCAGAAAATTACACAAGTAGAAAAACACAAACAACTTAATAATGTATATTCCATAATTGGAAATAGAAAATTTACAACATCCGGACATCTGGTACAGTTGGCACAGATGGACTGAGGTTGGGTGGGTCATGCTTTATACTGGTAACCATAGAAACATTTTTTTGACACATCTTACATTAAATGTTTATAAAATGGTACCTACTAATGTTCACAATAGCTTAAAACCAAGAACATTTATCAATGTTGTTTTTTCCATAAGGATCACATTAGGTTGATTTGGTGTGAAACACCGCACTCAGCAATATTCCAGCTATATGGCGTGGGTCTGTATATAATCGTGGTCTGACCAGACAATCCAGTTATCAACAGCATGAGCATCAATCTACCCAACTGGGATCGACGATGACATGCATCACATTAGGTCATACAGCATATCTTTGAAATCTGTGGATTAGGATAAACAGGTCCTAAACAATGTATCCCAATCCTCCAAAATATCTCCTTAGGTGTGTATACCTAAACACAACGTGACACACCAAGAGTTTTCAGTGTCTGACAGTTTAAATGGAATTCATATTCAGAATAGTAGCAGTATTTCAAAGTGTTTAAGCACATATCAGTTTACACATTAAGCATGGTGGCGAAGTTCTTCAATCCTGTGTCGGTTGGCAACCATGTAACAGTGAGATTCCCACATCATGTTGATTAGTTTGGAGTTGTCATGGCAATCAAGCGCTACATTTTCCGAGAGTTGTGGGCTGTAGCGGTAGAAAGGGACGTTGATCATGCTGCACCATGCACGGGCTCGGTCCACAGGTCTCCCCTCCGATACAGTAGCCTGAAGGATTGCATAGCAACTGTGAGATCTCTTGGAGACAAGGAATGAGGAATGACAGAGGCCCTTTTTGGTGCCATTTGCAATTGGTGATTGTAAACTTACAGAAAACGTATAATTTAGGAACATTCTTGTACATGTCTCTTTACTTTCAATCATGTGATCACCAGATCAACTCAGTTCATATAAGCAATATGCTTGCTGACAACCTGTAAAATCAGAAGCTATCTCTCTACATTTAGTGTTGTAGTAAGTAAAAAACATTATGTAATTTTTGGAGTAAAATTGATATTTTATACTTATCCTGACTCATGCTCTTTTTGCTTGTCTTCTTCTTCTTGCGAACATAGTGGAACACTTGTATCTCCCTAATTGAAGCTCCCTTCAATTTAAAATCACTAATTAGTATTCACCACGAGTTACCTCCTTTCCACAAGCTCGGGAACGAGGGCACGAGGGCGCCACCTCTACCCATGTGCCTCACTCTCTCCTCATATACTGAGCCCAACATTTGAATTTACAGGGAAATCCAAAGTGTTATTTGGGGAGGATGGGAGGGCTGACCTCATGAGTCAGGATAAGTATAAAATATCAATTTTACTCCAAAAATTACATATTTTTCCTTATCCTGACTCATGCTCTTTTTGTAGCATCCTACAGAACGGAGGTGGGAATATCTAATACTTTGGATTTTTAATAATTAGTGATTTGAACTGTGATGATTGTAATAACCCTATGGGAACTTCATAAAGGCACTGAACTGATGAATTCCTGCTGCTAACTTATCAGCTGCCATATAAAAGGTTATTACCATGTACTTATTATGATAAAGTATATATAACATTAATACAATGCTTAAGACTAATAGACTTAAGCTTGTTAATATGCTAGTATAAACTCCTTAGAGTTTGTTAGCTAAAATACTTTAAGATATAACATAGTACTAAGCTTAAGATATGATTAAACTTAAGCTAATTATATAATAGCAAACTCTTTAGAGTTTGTTAGTTAATATACTTATATGATATAGATATAATGCTGAGCTTAAGATATGAATAAGCTTTAGCTACATATATAATAGCAAAAACTCTGTAGAGTTTGTTAGCTAATATATTTTATAATATGAGTATATTACTGTGCTTAAGCTATAATTAACTTAAGCTACATATATAATAGCCAAACTCTGTAGAGTTTGTTAGCTAATATATTTTTATAATATGAGTATAGTACTGTGCTTAAGCTATAATTAACTTAAGCTACATATATAATAGCCAAACTCTGTAGAGTTTGTTAGCTAATATATATTTATAATATTAGTATAGTACTGAGCTTAAGATATAATTAACTTAAGCTACATATATATAGCAAAACTCTGTAGGGTTTTGTTAGCTAATATATTTTACAATATGAGTATAGTAGTGTGCTTAAGATATAATTAACTTAAGCTACATATATAATAGCAAAACTCCGTAGAGTTTGTTAGCTAATATATTTTACAATATGAGTATAGTAGTGTGCTTAAGATATAATGAACTTAAGCTACATATATAATAGCAGAACTCCGTAGAGTTTGTTAGCTAATATATTTTTACAATATGAGTATAGTATTGTGCTTAAGATATTATTAACTTAAGCTACATATATAATAACCAAAAACTCTGTAGAGTTTATTAGCTAATATGTTTATAGTGTAACCATAGTACTAAGCTTAAGATAAGATTAGACTTAAGCTAAATGTATATAGCAAAATAAACTCCTTAGAGTTTATTAACTAATATACTTTTATGTTAAAAACATAGTACTGAGCTTAAGTTATGATGAAACTTAAGCTATATATATATAATAACAAAACTCCGCCGAAGTTTGTTAGCTATCTACCTTTATAATGTAAACATACTGCTTAAGATATGATGAAAACTTAAGCTAATTGTATAATAGCCAAAACAACCCTTTAGAGTTTGTTAGCTATGATATAAACCCTAGTATTGAGCTTATGAAGGAAAACTTAAGCTACATATATAATAGCAAGAACTCCGTGAGAGTTTGTTAGCTAATACATGTTATAATGTAACCATAAAGCTTAAAATATGATGAAACTTAAGCGAAATATATAATAGCAAAACCCTCTTTTAGAGTTTTGATAGCTAATATACCTATATGATATAAACATAGTAATAATGCTTAAGATATGAATAAGCTTAAGTTACATATATAATAGCTAAAACTCTGTAGAGTTTGTTAGCTAATACATGTTATAATATAACCATATTGCTTAGAAATATGATGATACTTAAGCCAAATAGCAAAAACTCTTTAGAGTTTGTTAGCTAATCTACTTATATGATATAAACATAGTACTAAGCTTAAGATATGAATAAGCTTAAGCTACCTATATAATAGCAAAACTCCTTAGAGTTTGTTAGCCAATATATTTTAATAATATGAGTATAGTACTAGCTTAAGGTATAATTAGCTTAGTTACCTATATAATAGTAAAACTCCATTAGAGTTTGTTAGCTTAATTAACCAAGCTATGTATAAAATAACCAAAAACTCTGTAGAGTTTGTTAGCTAATGCATTTATCATGTAACCATAGTATTACTCTTAAGATATGAATAACTTAAGGTAAATATATATAATAACAAACTCTGTAGAGTTGTTAACTTATATATTGTATGATGTAATAATCATAGTACTGTGATGATAAAAGGAACTTAAGTAAATTATATATAGCATGAAGCTATTTAGTATTGTTATAAGATAAGTAAAAATCTGTTAGATTGACTTATCTTCTCCGAGAACTGTCAGCTGTTGTGCGAGGACCATGGGATCCGAATTGGTGTATACCTGAGAGGCCCTCGGTGGTGATATCTCTCAGATAATGGTTTGCAACCACCATATCAGTTCAAGAAATAAACCCTCCATTATTTCAATCACATTTGTGTAGAACAATTGTAGAAGTTAGCTATAATATCATGAGTATTAAGCTCATGGAGGGTCGGAATAGGTCCATCCCACATATGCACGTAGTATGACAGTTCTGATCCAAATGGAGATATAGTACATGAGACTTCACTCTGCGTAAGTTGATGATAGAGGAAATAATCTGTTGCATTTTTCCCTCCTGTTTGGTTTGGTGGAGATAAATTTACAGTGCTCTTGCTGGCCATCTTGATAGAATCATCGTATCATGGGGTCCAAGTATGTCATCAAGTGTTCATAAACCTCACTTGTGAGGTGTTGAGCACTATATTCAAATCCCCAGGTTGGGCGTGAAATTTCCGTTTTATTCTCCAAACAGAAGTTTAGTAGGTTTACTAACCATCTAGTTGTGTTAGTTAAACTTCGATGAAATTCAGCTGTAGTCTGAAAACGCTGTGGATTTAGATCCACTTGTATCTTTCGTCTAGGTAATTAAGCTACGAAGTCCTTGACGATGTAGGTGCACAACCAGGTGTGTCTGTCCTCGTTGAACTTTATGTAAAATCGCCTGACTGCCCGATCCCTCGTCTTAACTTGACAGGGAGGTCTCTAACTGAAGAAAGGCAGTCTAATCATGAATGTTCAGGTTAACTGGACTGTAATGAGGCTTGCTCGTTCACTGATATATAGTTGTCACTTGTGGCGTAAGTCTTGAACTGTGAATAGAGATCGACCTCTGTGTAGGTCGTTGTCCCTCAGCGTCCAATCAGAACAAAGGCATTTTGATTCTGTATAATACCCGGCTGTGATGTCACCCGGTGTAGCGGGAAAAACCCACCTTGAATAAATTCTTGTCGTCGTTGATATTAGCATAAACGCCGGTCTTCACCGTGCTTCGAAGTTATCCGGTGACCACGGTTTCGAGGGTTAATGGTAACATGCTGAGAAACCTCCGGTGAAATATCTCGCTCTGTAATTTTATGCTGGGTAGGTTATTTTTCCTGGTTGTCGTGAAAGTAATTTCAGTTTTGAATATAATTCCGACTTCCTTATATATAAGGGTATAAACAACTTGCAAGAGTTGTGAGCTTGTAGACTGTATACATGAATGTATCGTCATAATTGTAGAATTAACGTTGAACTTGTTGTACATATTTCTTCTCAGAAACTTTGGACGATTAAGAGTTATACTGGCTGGAACAAGGCTGCTGTTCAATTTTCGATATTGAATTGTCTGCAGATATGCGTAATGGACACGCATGTAGATAATCGTATCGTCGTCGAGTTGTATATTAGCAATTTATCACGAATAGTTGATTTCTGTGAAGATCTATGAAATGTCGTTGACTAATAATACAGCGGCGTTCTGTGTTGTAAATAGCCTGAGCAATTATCTTACGGCGTGGAAGCTTATAGGCGGCATCTGGCATACAGTTGATAATCAACTTATGCGGCGTCTTGAACGGACTGACGAGTAGCTATATATGACGAAGTGGCTAGTATATGGAAACCTTGGAGGACACTTCCTCGGTGAGCGCCGGAGACTTGCGAAGTTCTCGAAGTATCCCTTCTAGATCTTCTGGGTGAAGTAGACTTGGAGCCACTTAGCCTTGGCGACCATCGCGAAGGTGTCGAATCAAAGCCCGATTAGTATATATATATATATATAAATATATATATGAAGCTTGCTTCGTGAACAGCCTCTGTGTTTAACAGGATGTGGGATCGTGGCGCTTGCCTAAAATAGGGCGCATGGATCATCTTATCATATTCAGAAGTCGTATTACGAAGTCTGGTGATAAGTGTCTAATTGATCGTTCTAGATCTATTTAGGCCAGCGAACATCACGTCGTCATGGATTCAACAGAACCAATATCGATTGTAGTTCTTATACTTGATATCGATGATCAACTTGTCTATGGGTTGATCTTCTGGAGACTTAATGAGGAGAGCGTTGATAGTTTGTGAAGCTCTTGTATAGTCCCTCGATGTCCTTCTAGATGATGATGATCTGGATTCAGGTGTCCTTGGCGCATGCCTTCGCCGAAGCTTCCTCTGCGTCGGTCGAGAGAACGGCGATATGACCTTCAGCGAAGGCTTCCGTGATGTCTGATGGTCGAGTCCACATCTAGGGATGAAACCGCATAAGGTGATGATCTATCCTGCCTTGGCGAAGTCCTTCGGCGAAGGCTGTACATCTAGGTTCTTTCCGCCTTGGCGAAGGCTGTACATCTAGGTCCTTTCGCGCGAAGCTGCTGGCTGTACATCTAGGTCGCCGTCAAGGTGGTCCGTGACTTCCTTCGCGAAGGTGACATCGTCCTGGCTGCTACGCGTTGACGGGGGTGCCTCTGGGGTGCTGTCACGTTGGAGCCTTAGCGAAAACTCGGACCCTGCTACCGCAGATATTGGTCCTCCATGATGTTCATAATTTGTCGCATCATGTCTTCTGGGATGGTCTGCGGCGAGGTAAATCGGTGCTTTATCTGCGGTGTTAATGGAGGGTCCACGGAAAAATGCGTCCGACATCAGTGTAGAGGCATCAGGCTGCATGGTGATCTCTGCTGATGTGCGTTGTAGCTATCACCGGTGCGTTTCTTGTGAAATGCGTCGGGGATGATGATCAGCTGATCATCGTAGAGGTCCAGGTCATCGGCTGGAACAATCTCGGTTGAGAAAGTCCTAGTAGACCGTTGATTTTCCCTCAGAATTCGGCGCTGCCCTGGGTGTCGCGGCGTCTGCGTTGAGTGTTAGTAATGATGGGACCCTCAGGGCCGATCATCGCATATCTCGCGTTGGTACATCAGGCTGCATGCTGATCTGTGCGACATCGGTCAATCTTTGATGTACATCGGTATGATGACCGGCTGATCATCATACAGGCCCAAAACGATGGGAGCGGTCACCGGTTGTTGAGATGTAGTAGAAAAACCCTCTAGTCTTCTGCTGCGGCGATGGGATGTCTGGGGAAGCAGGATGCTTCTTGGAGATGGCGGACTCGTCCACACCTCTCCACCACTCTAGCGGAACACCACACGGGGAGAATTGCCAACAGCAGTAGACTGGCGAGGGGTTCCGTGTATCAGTCATACTAGACTCTGCATCTGCGACCTATCTGCTGTAATGCGTGCCAAGCATAAAGTAAATATTAATAAAGGTAGAATTGGATAAATTAGTACGCAACTGCAATGTGAATATAATAAACATGGCGCCCGTTACATCATATTAAAGAAGCGGATCAGCAGCAGCATAAAAAGCGTAATCTGCAATGAGTACAGAATTTTCATCAACGTAATCCACTGAAACAAACCACGGCGTCCGTGAATAAACTGTAGAAAAACGACTAAATATCAATATATAATCGTTGAAGGATACTAGCTAAACCTCTATAGATGTCTATACGAGGTAACTAACTAAATATAATTCAAAGGATATAGTGTGTCGGGAGACACAGGCGCTCTCACGTCCAGCTCACTGGGCGAAGAAGGAGAGAGTGAGGCACATGGGTAGAGGTGGCGCCCTCGTTCACGCGCTTGTGGAAAGGAGGTAACTCGTGGTGAATACTAATTAGTGATTTTAAATTGAAGGGAGCTTCAATTAGGGAGATACAAGTGTTCCACTATGTTCGCAAGAAGAAGAAGACAAGCAAAAAGAGCATGAGTCAGGATAAGGAAAAATATAATGTTTAGGAAACTCATGCCCATTTCTCATGTATATCAGCACATCAGAGTTACCTTCCTTTGGCAAGGGAGGGAAATAACATTGTTGGCAATACTTGATTCATTTCTATTACACTGATCAATATGATTATCAAGCCTTCAAGTTGGTTTCATATTACTGCAATGGCTTGACAAATATCGCAATACCATTGCAGTGTGGGATACCATTGCAATGCTATCACAATACTTAAAACAGACCCAAGAGTGGAGATACATCAATTATGTAAGAGATAAGCATTATGTGTTCAAGGTCCTCGGGTGTTATTGAGAATTTCTTGACCAACTGAGCTGCATGCTTTGATGTCCAATTTTCATGCGACAACAACAATATTCTTTAAAGTTACTGAATCACTGTAAGTATATGTTTTTGTTTGCACCCGGTCAATGAATTACCAGAAGAGACACCCATAACAGCTTTGCAGCATGTCCTTCTCGGAAAACATTCTGTACCACATTCTGTGGGACATTGACACCACGCATCCCAGTGGCAATAACCTTCATTCTGAAGAAAACAAAAGCGGAAAAACTATTTCATTGTTATGAATAACAGAAATTCAACATTAGAAGCTTTATGGCATGAAATTCAAAATGGCAACTTCCATTCTAGACTGGTCTTGGACAAACACAAACTTGTGAGCTGAAAAATGGAATTGTGGAATGTCTAATAGGAGGCTCCGATTGTATGGCAGGATTTCCCTTTGGCTAATAAAGTTTCATTTCACATGTTTGAAATCTTGATCTTATATGCAAAACTTCGATTTGTTGGAAGAATGGTCAGTCTGATTTTAAGGATCTTCCAGACACAAGAGTGTTTACTAGCCTAAGTTAAAGTCTAGCTAGATTTCCCACTTGCCATTTCAGGCCCTATCAAGTACATGTATATAATAGTGCAAGTCTCACATTTTGTTTAAGTCCCAGGTTGTATTCATGGATCTCTGTCAGTATGTCTAGGGTGGGGTTGTTGGAAATGAGCCCGCCGTCCAGGAACTTGCCGTACGCCCTGAAGTAGGTGGGTGCTGCTCCACTACACCGTGCTGCCAGCCATATTGGCTGTTCTGAAGGAGACAATCCATGGTTCTCTTATTGTCATGTCATTACAAAGCTACAACAGTAAGCTGCATTGTTCAATTATATCTGGATGACATACTTTTCCACTGTTTCATCTCCAGCATTGCTAACACAAAGGATGAGGTATGATAAATGTTTAAGAATTAAGCAGAACTCAAAATAGTCATGAAAGTTATCCAAAGTGTTACTTTCACCAACAAAGATCATATTTTCTCATAAAACCTTTCAAGTGTATAACACAAAACCCAGACTACAAATCATGTTAAGTAATGTTTTTCTGATATTTAAACTTTAAAATGTCAAAAGTATTCTGTAACTATGATTTTATTCCTTCCTTGAGGGTCTTTGTCCTACCTCAACCTTTGTGACACTGACTTACTCTCAGGTTCTTGAACCTCCACCAGTTTCACGTCCTTGTCGTCTCTGTGGGGGGTCTTCAGGAACTTCCTGTAGGTGCGGAACATGTGCAGCTCTGCAGGGTTGCGGTCTGCCAGGACAGCCGTCACCAGCACTCTGAAACACCAGTGAGTTAAGATTTTAAGTCACATCAGCCATATTTCAGCCATATTGTGACCTGAAACACCACATGCGTGTTTCAGTCACACAAGCTACCATGGGAAATATTTGGTAGAGAATCAATTATTTTAATACCTAGATTAAAAATGCAAGAGCTGAACTGAACTTAATGCATTTATTTACTGTCCCAAGTTTCAGGAAATTGTTTGAAAAAGACATAGCGATGTGTGTGTCTGTGTGCCTGCCTGCTTGTATGAGGACTCATGCCGTTTTTTCACTGCCAGCCAACTTAGATTCTGTGTAACATGGATAACCCTCTCTGACTTGGTATACGGACTCAGAGCTGAAAGTCCCTGTTTCATCCCAGAGCAACAACAAGTACCAATGTTTAACAGCTGTTGGTATCAAGTAGCAGGGACTGAACCCCAGACCTTCCTACCTCAAGGCAGACACTCTATCTACTACCCCACCAAGGTTTCTTCTCAGGTTGTAACCAACCATGTTAAAGCCATTATGATAATTTTTCCCTCTCGTTGCCTTTTTGTAGTAATGTAAGTGATGGTATTTAGACATATCTGACTAAGTTTCAAACCTAAGTAATACTTACTTTGGATGTACTATGTCAGTCATCACAGGTGTCTCGCCAAACTCTCTCTTCAACATGGCCTCAAACGGCTCTGATGAGTAAGGTCGTCTGCCCTTAAAAACTTCATCTTTCAAGCGGAAATACACACCTTTCAGATACTGGAGGGAAAACCCTGAAAAACACAATTTATCATTGAGGAGTTCCTAGGCCTAGGCCAGATTCTCCCGGGGAAAGTTAAGACCGGGGAAGAAATGGCCTGCTACACAGGATCTCCACAGGTGCTACTGCTTATAAATGTATACAGACATTTAAAACTGGTCATACCATTCTGGATTTAGACAGATGCAATCAAATAAAAGTAGATCTTGTATTACATATACACTAACCTTCATGAATTTTTCAAAAGTATTTTTGCAGATTTAATATCTTTCTCAAGACAAGTAGCAAAGATATTACTTTTGGAAAAAAAATTCTGAAAAGTTGATTAGCAGCTTCAAGACAAAGATAATCAACTTCTGCCAACAACAACTTTAGTTTTATCCTAGAAACACCTTCATTCTTCACTCGCTAGTAAAGGGATATAACTCTTTTTTTCTGTCCACCATGTACAAGATAATGTACTCACCCCTGGCAATGCCGAGAGCAAGAATACCACCAGTGCTGGTCCCGCCTATCCAGTCAAAGCAGTCTTTGATTGGTCGTCCTGAGGCAGCCTCGATCTCCATCAGCATCTGTATGAGCACCAAGCCACGGATACCTCCCCCCATCCAGACACAACACCTGAATGGATAACACGCACTTCACAAACTCCATTGGTGCTAGATGTATCTCTTTATTATCTCTAGGCTTGTAGATTACCTTTTGAAAATTCAAGTGACATTTGAGACACTTATTTATATAAAATCTGTTTCTGTTTTGTGACGAATCCTTTTGGAGGAACAGTAAAAGAAGTGCCAGTGGACTCCTTATACGATTGTAAAGAACTGTTATTTTCTAGTTTTACAAATCATTGTTTACGTCATGTACTGATAAAAAAAAATCAGGACAAGTCAAGAACTTTAAGATAGGACAGACTGTTTTTGATATATTGACTGAATATCTTTAAAAAAACAAATAGCTATATTATATTATTTATATTTGTAATACCCTTGGTAGTGCAATTTAGCAGAAAAATTTAAGCACTAATACTGTGATAAAAACGTAACTTAATCTTTATTCATCTTATTTTCTGACTGTGTCTTTTAATGCGGATGCGCAGATTGTAACACATATGACAGAAGCTGCATGTCTCCAAGGAACTCACCCGATCTCCGATATGGGAAGGAGCATCCACCATGTCTAACACCGACCCCGCCTTGTGGACGATAGTAGCGTCAGTCGGGACGTGTGCAGACAACATCTCATCAAACAGAGCTGAACAGAGAAGACATGAATTGTATTATCAACACTGTCAGTTATAGTTGTGGAAATGTAATAGAGGTTCTCATAATATGGATTGAGATAAGTATTTGGCTGTTTATTGTACATCGCATGCACAAGACATGTTTTTCGTACCCAGATTTGAAGGGACCTGAAGGGGTTACCTTCTGCACGAGGTATACTATCTGACATATTTTCTATATTTGGTTGCTTTAAAGACAGCAATATTTGGCAAATGAAAAGGATGGATTTCATGATGCACATTCCAAATGATTCAGAACTAGGTGTGTGTGTTGTGGTGAACACAGGGGCCAAGCCTGACAGATCTGGCTGAAGGCACAGTCAACATTTAAAGTATGTGACTAAAAACAGGTGCCCTTCCTCTGTACCTGCCAGTGATAATACTGATCACCATTTTCTCTGTTATACTTTGGCCTGGCACGGAGCTATCTCAGACACAACATTAGTTGCAGAGTTAATGTGTTTGGTCGTGTGGATAAGGTGTCTGTCCTATCAGCAGACTAGAAATGTTATGGATGCAACATTGGAGCAAGTCTCAGTGAATGAGTGTTGGGGAGTATGTGGCATAGCAGGCCATGGAGTCTACCCACAGATCCTTACCTCTAAGAGACTAAAAAAACTGAAACTGGCTGTTCAGCATGACTTTTATACCACATTAGTTATGTGATTTTAAGAATATCTGAGAATTAATGGTCCTTACCTACGCTATCCACTCTCAGAAGACCCCTCATGACCGGGTCGGGGATGCCATTGTGGGTGCCCTCGGGTACACAGCCAGCAAGACAGCCCTTGACGTCCACGCCACAACGCTTGCCCCCCGACACATGCAGGAAGTACAGGATGAGATCCCTGGAGGAACAAACTCAATGTTAACTTGATGTCAAGAGTTCTTTGATGCTGAGTGCATGATGTAAAGAGTCACTTGAAGCCTAGTGTCTAGTGTAAAGAATCACTTGATGATTAGTGCTTGGTACAAACAGGCATTCGATGCTTGCTGCTTTGAGCTTAGAATAAAGTCACGTGATGCTTAGTGCTTGATGTGAAGAGTGCTTTGAGTCTCTTAGCTTAGACCTTGAACACTGGAGTTTAATAAGGAGGGGAAAGTCAGTTGGGAGATAAACATCCTGTATTTAGAAATCTCGGTTACTTGTAGTCTAGATGTTGAGCACATTCTTCTGAATTTTATTTGGAATCTTGTCCTTTAGTATGAGTTTTCAAATGTACCCATAAAGATTACATAATTAAGTATTTCTAAATATTGTCCACTCACTTATTCTTTCCTTTAGACACGGCTGCCAGATGTCGAGCTGTGTGCCGGTTCTTGTTCCTCAAGTTAACACTGGCTCCAAACACAACGAACGTCCGAACAAACTCAATATCATCTTGCTGGTAGAAAGAATGAATGCACTCATAAAAAATATAAACTAAAAGCACTTCAGACATACAAAACAATTTCTGGAGACAATAGTGCATGTTTAACAATTAGTAGTCACAGTGACCTACCTGCACTGCCCAGTGTAGAGGCGTCTCTGCATTCTTGTCGGCCATGTTGCAGTCTGCGCCGTAGCACAACATTGTCATGAGACAGTCCAGACGCTGGGTGAAGATCATCACGTGTAGCGCACTATCCTGTGTGTTGCTCATGGAGTTCATGTCACATCCAGCATGCGCCAGGAACTCTATCACCTACACATACACATACATATTACACTTTCTGCATAAACAAATCACTAACATAACAGAAAATATGATTGAAAACATATGAGAGCAATCCCATGAGACAGTGCCAAGCGTCCATGTTGTTCCCCTCCCCTAGTGCAAAGTGTCCTTTTTAGACAGTGTCAGATTGAGACCCTTCCCCTTTGACAGTGTCAGATGGAGACCCCTCCCCTTTGACAGCGTCAGATTGAGACCCCTCCCCTTAGACAGTGTCCCAGTGAGACCCCTCCCCTTAGACAGTGTCATAGTGAGACCCTTCCCCTCAGACAATGTCATAGTGAGACCCCTCCCCTTAGTGTCAGATTGAGACCCCTCCCCTTAGACAGTGTCAGAGTGAGACCCCTCCCCTCAGACAGTGTCACATTGAGACCCCTCCTTAGACAGTGTCATAGTGAGACCCCTCCCTTAGACAGTGTCAGATTGAGACCCCTCCCCTTAGACAGCGTCAGATTGACAGATTGAGACCCCTTCCCTCAGACAGTGTCAGAGTGAGACCCCTCCCCTCAGACAATGTCATAGTGAGACCCCTCCCCTTAGACAGTGTCAGATTGAGACCCTTCCCCTTTGACAGCGTCAGAGTGACAGATTGAGACCCCTCCCCTCAGACAGTGTCAGATTGAGACCCCTCCCCTTTGACAGCGTCAGATTGACAGATTGAGACCCCTCCCTCAGACAGTGTCAGATTGAGACCCTCCCCTCAGACAGTGTCAGATCCCCTCCCTTCGACAACATCAGATTGAGACCCCTCCCTTCGACAGTGTCAGAGTGAGACCCCTCCCTTTCGACAACATCAGATTGAGACCCCTCCTCCCTCGACAGTGTCAGAGTGAGACTCCTCCTCTTAGACAGTGTCCCAGTGAGACCCCTCCTTAGACAGTGTCATAGTGAGACCCCTCCCCTAGACAGTGTCAGATTGAGACCCTCCCCTTAGTGTCATAGTGAGAACCCTCCCCTTAGACAGTGTCAGATTGAGACCCCTCCCCTTAGACAGCGTCAGACTGAGACTTCTCCCATTCGACAGCGTGAGATTGAGACCCTTCCCCTTAGACAGTGTCAGATTGAGACCCCTCCCCTTATATAGTGTCAGAGTGAGACCCCTCCTCTTAGACAGTGTCCCAGTGAGACCCCTCCCCTTAGTGTCATAGTGAGACCCTTCCCCTTAGACAGTGTCAGATTCAGACCCCTCCCCTTCCACAGCATCAGATTGAGACCCCTCCCCTCAGACAGTGTCAGAGTAAGACCCTTCCCCTTCGACACTGCCCAGTGAGACGCATCACCTACCTCCTTTGACTTTGCCCAGTGTAGTGGGGTACCCCCATACTTGTGATCCCGGGCGCCCAGTTGGTCAGGATGGGACCGACAGATCAGCTCCAGTGACCTGTTTAGTACAGATATTTGGAGTGAGTGAGTGAACACAACATAATACTAAAAACACACAGGGAAAAAGCTTACACAGAGCACCACTGGGCCTATTATTACTTGGTTTACAGAGTTCCTATAAAATGTCAGACCAGTCATACTGATGTAATCCATTGATGACGTTTTGTTGCCACTGTCAAACTGATCTCTGTTGTGTTCTTAATGTTAATAACAACTGCTCATCATGAACTGTGGTTTGTTGTTATTTGGTTGGTTAGAAATTAGAAATATGATCACCATGTTTGGGACAAATTCTCTTCTGAGATGATCAGTTCCAACTAGTGATACAATGTTTGGGNCAGATGACCCACCTGACATCACCAGCATCAACAGCTGCGTGCACAGGCAAACAGGAAGTGGCCGATATCTTGGGGTCAGCACCGACGTGCAGCAACATCTCTGTCGCCTCTGGTAGTTTCTTCTTACATGCCATCAACAATGGCGTCTCTCCTCGCCCGTCTAGCCAGTTCACGACTCCCTCCTTGTCATGACTGGCCACCATCTGTACAAAGAAGAACACTGTTAAAGGGAGACTACTCTACTACCATTTCCAGTGTACACCTCAGCCTTTTAGTTAGTGTGTGACTGATGACGGTGAAACAAAGCATAGCAATTCAGGAAATCATCAACTGCTTGACTGATACAGCGTACAGGAAGCATTGTACCCATGTGGGGAATCAAACCTGGGTCTTCTGTGTGAAGAACCAATGCTTTAACCACTAGGCTACCCCACCATCCGATTCAAAGGAAGAGAACAATTGCCCCTGGAATTTATATTAGTGGAAAGGTGACAAGGTCATTGCCTGTCTATGTGTCACCATGGAAACTAAGTGTTGGTGTGGGGATGGGTTCAAGATATATTTCTCACCAGAGATATGATACACTAGGCAATAATGATGGAATACCAGGTTATCAATGTAAGATCCAACCTCCACTGCTGTGAATGAAATACTCACAAGTTCAGCTAGCCTGTGTCATACAGCAATGTTTGTGCCTGTGATTATCACACCGAAGGTGAACTAATATCTACATATTTGTTTTTGTGTTAAAGATAATGAAACCATACATTCAGTCTAATTCCTGTATTATATATTGAGATTCTCTATTCTGACCACTCTCTCATTACATTTTTCTCCCATTTTTGAATTGATAACTTGATAACATCATTATTGTCCATCCGTATTGTGTTTCATATGACTTGTATCATGAGTGAGTGAGTGAGTTTAGTTTTTAGCCGATTATGGGAATATTCCAGCAATATCAGAATAATCTTCTTAAAGATGTCTAAATTAAGTTCTTTCTCTCATGAACAATTTTCACTTAGATTTTGTTGGGCTAGTGCTTAAGACAGACCAATGCATGTGACACTAGAAACACAAAACCATTTGTGTCACATCAGTAAAATCATCCTCCTGGGAAATTCTTACCCAACTCAGGTTACTTACTGAGAGGCATGATGGGAAGCTGAGGACAGCGTGGTGGTACACGGTGAGGCCATACTTGTCGTTGACATCGATCCTGGCTCCCAACATCAGCAGCTCCTGTAAACACTGCATCTGCTTGCCCTGCACGCTGGTCATCAGGGGAGACAATCCTGTTGCACTACACACCGTGTTGATCGCACTGCAGCCACAACAAATATGTGGACATTACCATGTGTATAAACATCACTGGAAGAGTGAGTGAGTGAGTATGGTTTTATACTGATTTTAGGAATATTCCAGCAATATCATGGCAGAGAACCCCAGAAATGGGCTTCACACATTGTACCCATTTGGGGAATCGAACCTGGGTCTTTAGCAGGACAAGTTGATGCTTTAACCACTAGGCTACCCCACCACCCTATCACTGGAAGATGCTAAATGACACTTGAAAACTTGAAAACTGACAAGTGTTAAATTTTGAACATTTCTGGCTCTGACAGAACATTCCAAACTATCTTGATCTGTCAGAGATCAGATGCAGATCTATCACAGATCTGTCACAAATTGTCTAGCAGACATCAAGACGAATCAGATAGTACCATTGATTGGTCAGCAGCTAGTTAACGATTCAATAGGAACAACCAGCCAAAATCTTGTCACCAACAGAAATCTCAGCATATTCCATTCACTCTACGATACCGAAAATATCATATTCATTTTAAACAAATCTAATTATTTCTGTTTAGATGCCACGCATTTTATTTAATAAAAAACCCTTTTGTGAGATATACATCCTTAATGAAACTGCTGACTAAACTTCTAACTCCCTCTTGTTAGACACAGTGCCTCATTTAACAAACTTAATCCCTTTCCTTGAGAAACAATCTCTAACTAAATCAAGTTCCTTTTCTTGAATATTTCTGAAGCGAATGTGATCACTTGGTGCTCCTACCTTCTGATAATTTCATGTCTGAAGCACTCGTAGAGGCCAGTGTAGGCGGCGATGTGGCATGCGGTCCAGGTGGGGTGTTCGCGGATACAGTCGCTCACCCGCTGCAACACGTCCTCCTGGTTCAGGCTGCTGCTGCTGCTTACAAGGCACACCATCTTCGGGGCCAGGATGTTGAACTGGGACAACGCCTCACCCTCCATCATGATACGGAATATACTGAAAATGATAGCAGGATTTGATTTTGCCACTGAGGTGAATTCACAAGGGGAATAATCCAAAGGAACATACATTAATTGATAGCAGGACCACAGGTAGTCTGTCGTACAGACCCAGTGTAGAATATGTGGCAAGTCTAGATTTCCACAGTCTAAGGGCTCCTTTTCATTGTATGCTAAGCAGCAAAAGAAATGTCAGTTTGGAATTTTCCCCTCGTAGAAATGGATAACTGTATACTCATTTAATGTTTTGATTGTACATTTTTGACAACATCTCCAACTTTACCTGAGCAAAGACATTCCTTCCCAAACTCAGAATGGAACCCAGGAAATGGTCTCAAAAGTGCAACCTGATCTCGGAGATGGTACGGTGTTCTCCATGTTTTTCATGCAACTCATGCTGCACGTGCTGTTCACAACGACCAGTGCTATAAAATGCACCCCCAAACCTGGTTGAAACATTCACATTACAACGTCAGCAGGATGCCACGACTCACGACAGCTGAGGAACCAGACGCCAAGAAGACTTGAAGCTGGCCACACTGCACAAGCCTTTGCCAATCACTTCCAGGTGAAAGTTCGGACCATCTACAGGCTGCAGCAACGTTTACAGGCCACTAACACCACGAATGATCGCCCCCGTACTGGCAGACCAAGGGTGACCACAAGACGACAAGACCGCCATGTTGTGCGACAGCATGTACAGAATCCCTTCACGCAGGCATCCGAAACAGCACGCCAGACAGTGGGAATACACGGAAGACCAATCAGTACTGATACAGTACGCCGACGTCTTAACAGCGGGAACGTCCATTGCTGTAGACCTTACCGTGGACCTATCCTCACCCCTCGTCTTCGGCGTGAACGTCTACAGTTTGCCCTACAACACCAAAACTGGCGATACAGGCAATGGAGAACTGTTCTGTTCACAGATGAGAGTCGGTACTGCGTATCAAGTGCAGATGGCAGAACAAGAATATGGCGACGACGTGGCCAGCGTTACTCAGACCAATGTGTTATGGAAAGAGACTCAATGGGAGGTGCAAGCATTATGGTATGGGGTTGAATAGGCCTGAACAAGAGAGTGGGTCCTGTGGTGTTCCAGAACCTTGGTCCAGGGAGAGGAGGCGGCATCACAGCGGTGCGCTACATCGACCAAGCTCTCAGACGTCATAACACTTTTCGCACGTCACTTGAACAACATTTTCCAGCATGATAACACCCAGGCCATACTGCCAGAGCTACATGGGACTTCCTACAGCAGAACGATGTCAACATTATGCAGTGGCCATCCCTTAGTCCTGATTTAAACCCAATTGAACAACTTTGGGATGAAATTCAGAGGAGACTGAATTATGTCATACCAAGGCCAAACACAGCCGATTTATTACGCCAGGCCTTTCTCAGAGTGTGGTTCAAGGTGCCAATGGCCTTCATCAATCGATTGGTGCACTCCATGCATAGACGATGTGCTGCAGTTATTGCCGCTCGTGGTGGTCACACTCGATACTGAAGTCAAGAGTCATAATGGACTGCAAACATTCACGTAATGTCTTGGAATTGTGCTGAGTTATTCATTGATGTGTTCAGATATTGTACACAAGAAATGGTTTTGATCCGCTTATTATGTCCATTTCTGTAATGATTTGATTACAGTGCCTATCTAATTTTGAATTCGTACTGACGTTTTTTTTTGCTGCTGAGTATATTTATGATCATTATTTATGAATTATTTTGTTCTGCACAATATGTTAGTCTAGACCATAGGCTACAATCCTTATGTAGGTGACATGTGTGGCAGTTGGACTCCAGAGAGTGTCTGTGTCTTGGTCCCCCCCACAATGATACACACATAACATGTGGTGTCACCTTGGGTAACTGACTGTGTTTATATAATGTTGACATTCACCTTGCTACCTGGTAGTATGAGACTCATGAGACTGATAACCTTCTAGTGAATTACAGGCATCTTAGGTGTAAACTTCTCACTGAGCTGAGAATGAGTGAGTGAGTTTAGTTTTACACCGCACTCAGCAATATTCCAGCTATATGGCGGCGGTCTGTAATGAGTATGGACCAGACAATCCAGTGATCAACAGCATGAGCATCGATCTGCACAATTGGGAACCGATGACATGTGTCAATCAAGTCAGCGAGCCTGACCACCCGATCCCGTTAGTCGCCTCTTACGACAAGCATGGGTTGTTGAAGGCATAATACCCCGGACCTTCACGGGTTAGCTGAGAATGAATGAGTGCAAATGTAGCCATATATGGGTTTAACAATGTCAGTACTTTGAGCTATTGCCTTGTGTATGGAAGCTACTGCAATATCAATACACACACCATTATTATTCTATCTAGTCCACATGTTCATGTTAACACATCAAACATGACTGCAGGACACATTCATGTGGTACAACGTGAAAGGTTTTGGCACGGACTGGGGTTACCCATCCTATTTGTGAAGGAGTGAGGCGATGACTTTGAATGTTTCAAATAGTAGTGTGTTGATAGACCCCAGTGCCAACTTTTGGATCATTATGTTACCAATATTATTATTATGTGAAACCCATGAACATAGGAATGGTGCTGGCACCAAGTTTAATAATCAGGGAGAATTGGGCATCAGTCCTCTGTGTCCCTCCTTCTACATGACGTAGCTCACCTGTAGAAGTAGCTCACCTGTAGCACTTGCTCGTGACTGTCATCATCAGGACACACTCGTAGCATCCTGGCCGCTTGTACAGGAACAGCCATTCCTCACGATTTATCACTTGGAAGCTGAAATATTCAACAATTTCATCAGATATAATTACTGAACGTGTAAGGTTATTTTCAAGTTTTAAATGATAATCAAGTTCAACTTAACACAGCAATTAACTACTTCAAAATACATTGTATACCTGACATTTTGTAGAGATATCAGGCTGAAGATCAATTCATCAAAGAATCCCACTGTGAACAACACAACGATATTGAACCCCATAGAGATCTGACAGCCTATCAGTCAGGTAGTGAAGGAACAAGACATCAACATGAGACTAAGGAAATCTGGAGCATACAAAGATGGAATTACACTTTTCAAATTAATTCAGTTGTCTTAAGTGCTGAGCTACAGATAACTTTTTGGGTCATTGAGTAATGTACTCTCTTGTGTTCATCTCAATTGGGTATCCTAATTTTCCTTTGAGTAACCAAACAAATTGTACCCACCTTACTCAAACTCAATTGGGTATTTTGCCATTAATTGCAAAAATGTAATAAAATTTAAATGTTGGTTTACGTATTTGTTATCTATATTAATCTGTAACATGAGAAACGATAAGAAAGACTGCAAGTTGCCAAGTTCATATGCTGAAATAGAAGCAAGAGTTTGATCAAACAAGATTTGACATTTTTGTGTGTTCGCATGTAAGATCATGTAAGTATTTTCAAAAGTTCATGCATACTTGTAGGCAATAGACTTAATAGGAATTGAGTTTTCACATAAATATTTGCGTAATTTACTCAGATACGCAGCTTATCTGTACCTCTGTAAGTGTTAACAAACAAAAGGGTAAACTATTAATGGTATGGCTGAACAATGTTCCTGGTGCTTTATGTGTACACTAAGACAAATGTTTAAATTAAAGAACCTTGTGATGATGTGTGCCCAATATGTGTTCCCATCAGAGGCGGTGGGGCAGCCTAGTGGTTAAAACGTCCACTCGTCATGCCGAAGACCTAGGTTCGATTCCATACTTGGGTACAATGTGTAAAGTCCATTTCTGGTGTTTCCAGCTGTGATATTTCTGGATTATTGCTAAAAGCGGGGTAAAACCATATTCACTCTCACCCCATCTATATCCAACCCCTCCACCTTTTCCTAAGCCTGTAGATATACCAAATATACCAATGATGGTACAGTGACGTACCCCCTGTATGTATCAGCATTGCTGGCTTGAACCTTGTATGGGTTGATGTTGGCCGAGGCAGCATTGATAATGCCACCGACAAAGTTCTTCAGCAAACCAGCCATTGTATCAGGTCTCTTATCATAGACTTACTTGGCTGGAGTAGACGGTACACATACCCTGAAAACAGCAACACACAGCTTACTTCCAGTGTGTTAAGACAATTGTTAAGACAAATGTTCACAAAATTGAAAAAAAATGAAAAGCTTGGTCAAAGCTGTGCTGTGATGTCTCGTCACATTGAGGGAACTATTGGAGAAGGTTGAAGAAAGCATAGAATAATTTTACCCATCCTCGTATACAGCTCTGAAATTTGGGGATATCAAAATATGTCATGTATTGAAAGTATTCAACTTTATTTTTGCAAACAATTACTAGATCTTTCAAGTAATACTAGTAATGCTGCAGTACTTGGTGAGTCAGGAAGGTATCCGTTATATGTAACGTACGTAACAAAATGTATTAAATACTGGTTGAAAGTATTGTCCATGCCAGATTGTAGATATCCACTTATTTGTTATAAAATAACGTAATCTCTTGATAATGTTGGCAGACAAACATGGGTTGGATTTGTTAGAGACATTTTGTTTGAGTATGGTTTTGGTTTTGCTTGGCTTAATCAAGGTGTTGGAAATGCGCGTATGTTTTTAAATTCTTTTGTACAAAGACTCAAAGATGTCTCTTTGTAAATAATTATGTAATATAAATGAAAATGTTAAATTAAGTTTCTATGAGAAATTTAAGTTCTCACTTCAACCTGAACAATATTTGATTAACATAAAAACACAACTTTTTAAATGGTTTTTGACTAAATTTTGCTGTGGGAACCATAATTTACGATTGAGTCAGGACGTTGGGAAAGTGTCTCAGTTGAAAATAGAGTGTTTACACTGTGAAAAGATTTATTCAATAAGATTGCTTGAGGATGAAAAACATTTTCTTTTAATTTGTCCATTGTATGAAAACTTAAGAAATGAATACATACATATTGCAAAATATTATTAAAATGTAACTAATATCATGTCAATTTGTAACAAGCAGCACGTGTGGAAGTTGGGAGCTTTTTTATTTTACAGCTTTAAATTAAGACAAAACTGGATTGAAAACAATAGTAAATGATTTAAATGTATCATGTAAGCATATTTAAACGTTGTTGGCAAATCAATCCAATATATGTCATATATCATAACTTACATAATGAGGTACTCTGTCAAGTATATTAAAGGACTATGTATGTGAATTATGGGCCAGATGGCCTACATTTCTGAAATAAAATCAATCAAATCATGAAAGCAGAAGTTAGGTTTATATACAGAGGCCTTAATATAACACATCTACACAAAGATACCATAATATGACATATATGCAGACACCTTATAAGACACCTGTATGTACAGACACCTTAACATAATGCACATTCATAAATATATAAACACTTAAACAAGACACATACACAGACATCTCAGTAAAACTCCTCTATGACACCTGTACATATCACAGAAAAACACATATACACACAGATACCTTAACATGGCCTGTGTGTACAGACAACATAGCATAACACCTGTATACATACACATCCAGACACGTTAACATGACACCTGTATACCATGAAACAAAACACATACAGAGACACCTCAACATGACATCTGTACACAATGAAACAAAACACACACATACACACTCATCAACATGACACCTGTATACAATGAAACAAAACATACACAGACACAACATGGCACCTGTATACAACACATCAACAGACACCTGGCACCTGTATACAATGAAACAAAACACATATATACACAGACACCTTAACATGACACCTGTATACAATGAAACAAAACACACACATTTACAGACACCTCAACATTACACATGTATACAATGAAACAAAACACACACATTTACACAGACACCTTAACTTGACACATGTATACAATGAAACAAATCACATATAGACAGACACATCAACATGGCACCTGTATACAATGAACCAAAACACACATTTACACAGACACATCAACATGACACCTGTATACAATGAAACAAAACATACACAGACACCCCAACATGGCACCTGTATACAATGAAACAAAACACATATATACACAGACACCTTAACATGACACATGTATACAATGAAACAAAACACACACATATACAGACACCTTAACATGACACCTGTATACAATGAAACAAAACACACACATTTACAGACACCTCAACATTACACATGTATACAATGAAACAAAACACACACATTTACACAGACACCTTAACATGACACATGTATACAATGAAACAAAACACACACACACAGACACCTCAACATGACACCTGTATACAATGAAACAAAACACACATATACACAGACACATCAACATGACACCTGTATACAATGAAACAAAACATACAGACACCCCAACATGGCACATGTATACAATGAAACAAAACACACATTTACAATGACACATCAACATGACACATGTATACAATGAAACAAAACACACACATTAACAGACACCCTAACATGACACATGTTTTTACACAGACACCTTAGTAAGACATCTGTATACAATGAAACAAAACACACACATATACACAGACGCATTAACATGACACATGTATACAATGAAACAAAACACACATTTACACAGACACCTTAACATAACACATGTATACAATGAAACAAAACACACACATTTACAGACACCTAATTAAGACACCTGTATACAATGAAACAAAAAACACATTTACACAGACACCTTAACATGACACCTGTATACAATGAAACAAAACACATATATACACAGACACCTTAACATGACACATGTATACAATAAAACAAAACACACACATTTACAGACACCTCAACATTACACATGTATACAATGAAACAAAACACACACATTTATACAGACACCTTAATAAGACACCTGTATACAATGAAACAAAACACACACATTTACACAGACACCTTAACATGACACCTGTATACAATGAAACAAAACACATATACACAGACACCTTAACATGACACATGTATACAATAAAACCAAACACACACATTTGCACAGACGCCTTAACATGACACATGTATACAATGAAACAAAACACACACACCTCAACATTACACCTGTACACAATGAAACAAAACACACACATTTACACAGACACGTTAGTAAGACACCTGTATACAATGAAACAAAAAAACACATTTACACAGACACCTTAACATGACACCTGTATACAATGAAACAAAACACATATATACACAGACACCTTAACATGACACATGTATACAATAAAACAAAACACACACACATTTACAGACACCTTAACATGACACATGTATAATGAAACAAAACAAACATATTTACACAGACACCTTAACATGACACCTGTATACAATGAAACAAAACACACACACACCTCAACATTACACCTGTATACAATGAAACAAAACACACACATTTACACAGACACCTTAGTAAGACACCTGTATACAATGAAACAAAAAACACATTTACACAGACACCTTAACATGACACCTGTATACAATGAAACAAAACACACACACATATACACAGACACCTAAACATGACACCTGTATACAATGAAACAAAACACACATTTACACAGACACCTTAACATGACACAAGTATACAATAAAACAAAACACACACATTTGCACAGACGCCTAAACATGACACCTGTATACAATGAAACAAAACACATATATACACAGACACCTTAACATGACAGTTGTATAAGCTCACAACTGACTACACAGACACCTAACTGGATACATGTGTATAAAATGAAACATACATGAGACATATGTACAGATACCTTCATGTAATGTATACACAAATAGCTAAACATGACATCTGTATACAGACTGCACCTCAACACATCATGTCACATGCATTCAGACAAAATCTCCAGTTGGGACTGGACATGGACATTTATGTACAAGTCTCACAAGATGTGTGCCATTTCAGCGTGATCCCACTTCATGTCCAAACTAACACCATAACAATATGTACCATGAGAAGTGAGGCACTGTCTAATTATTAATTTGCGGTTACTATTATGACTTGAGTGTAGAAATGTATAAAAGATGTACTCATGGTTGTTCTAAGGACCTACTTCAATCTTGTGCACAGTGAAATTGCAGAAAACTACAGTACAACTGTGTCTATGCCATTTAAACAGGCGAGGTATTTATAGGCAATACAATGATTATGCGGGATATTTATTGCCTTATTATCCAACATAGCTATGTGAATATTCGTGCGTGACGTTCACCTCAATACAGTAGCTCAGCTGTACTCAATCCCTTAAGCTGTCATTTCCTTGTTACCGGTGTTTGTATGAACATAATTCCCTCAATATGACGCCACAATGCGGAAGTCGCATGACACCGTGCCTCAGATTCTTTCTGTCACCTCAAACGACAGGAGAGTGGAGACGTGAGAGTTACCTCCCTTAGACCATCTTTTTCTCAAGGATCGACACGCGACCGGCTGCATCTTTCATCTGAAGATATATTAACAAAGACCGGGAAAAAGTACATTCATGTGACGCATTGCCGAGATAAATGGATAACAGTCTCATGTACATGATGGTCAGATCATAGTTAAGGATAAATACAAGGAGATAATTATATGGATATACAAATTTATGACACTGAGACCCGTGAAGAACCGGGCTAAAATTTGTCTTCAGTAACCCATGCTTGTCGTAAGAAGCGACTAGCGGGATAGGGTGGTCAGGCTCGCTGACTTGGTTGACACATGCCATCATATCCCAATTGCGTATATCTATGCTCATGCTGTTGATCACTGGCTTGTCTGGTCCAGATTCGATTATTTAAAATTACAGACCGCCGGCATATAGCTGGAATATTGCCGCGGCGTAAAACTTAACTCACTCACTCGCTCACTCTTTATGACGATGAGACGTTTCGGTGTAGATACTACACGAACAGATATGACAAGTAACCTCTGTGGGAAGAGAATAAATACACTCTTGCAAAGTCAAATCATGTGTACACCTAAAAAAAAGCACTGGAACAGAACAATAACATTTTATAAGCATTAGTATTGATGAAACAACTTTTGAGCAAGAGCCGGGAGCTCTTCATAGGAGATGCAAGCTCGATTGTACTTAGAAAGTGTGAAATGTAGACACCAGGAGCTGGAGCTGTTGGAATATCGCTCAACAAAGATAACTGACGTTTAGAAGGTTTGAACTCATCCAACTTGTCATACAGTCTTGAAGAAGGAGTTCCGTCACTCTGTAAGTTTATGGTGGCGGTGGGGTCTGATGTCCCCGGCCGTGATATTGCTAAAATATTGCTAAAAGCGGCGCAAAACTTAACTCAATCACTCACTCATTCACTGAATGTCAGTATGCATAGATCCAATTGGTTTATATCAAATACGTTGGTTTCATTTGTGTTTAGTTCATGTGGAAGAACACAAGCTGTTTAAGCAGCGACACGTCATTAACTGCGTCTTTAACTGCATGGTGTTCAGCTACCTTGATTACAAAATGTCCACATGAGTATAAGGAAATATGGAAACATTTACTTTCTAGAATACATCTAATAAAATGCTAAACTTCTCGAAAAAACGTTCTAACGTTGTTACCAACGGTATCTAACCCGTGAAGATCCGGGTTAGAATTGGTCTTCAGCAATCTATGATTGTCGTAAGAGGCGATTAACGGGACTTGGCTGACACGTGCGTAGATCGATGCTTATGCTGTTGACCACTGGATTCCCTGGTCCAGACTCAATTATTTACAGACGGCCGCCATATAGCTGTAACATTGCTGAGTGTGGAGTTAAATAAATACAAACAAACAATGAAGTATACATGAGACTTCCAGGAATTGTACCCATGTTGCACTGTTGCCATGCCAAGCTCATCCGCCTATGGCGGGTCAATACAGACTACATGAAGCGTGTCCAACCTGGATTCCAAACAAGTCATCCAGTACATGTATATAACGACCCCCATTAAACGTAAACTATACTGATTCACCCTGGAATCAATCGATTACTGCGAGGAGGGACATATCCAGTAACTGTCTACAGCCGGTTTCTTATACCTGTAACGCTTTCTGGGCTGTCGACTAGCCTACATACAGTGGAGGTGAAGTGAGGTGAAATGGAGTTTAACGTCGTACTTAAGAACATTTCGCTCATATGACGACGTGCATGCGTGTGCATGTGTAGCTGCTTGTACTAACCCAGACTTGAGTTGGTTTTATAGTACTTGCTCACTGAGATACCATGCCGTACAGTCCGTTTGAGACAAAATGATACCGATGAACTGCAATCTAACACAAAAACAACTAGACATAGAAGTATCAAACCAACGCGGAGTGCAATAAAAACAACCACCAACTCTAGGAAAAAATTGCATAATTTTTGTCACGAAAATAAAAAAGTTGTTTAAGAAACTGTCATCGTTTATTTGTGCGTTTTTCAAGTTTGTTACAAGGGCGCAGTGGCAACGAAAGGAACAGCGCGAAATATTAACTAAAGTTTGACAACACATGTTGTTGAAATTGTAAAAGTTGTCAAACTCGCGTCAAACACATGTTGTCAACGTTCTTGTCATTTGAGCGCCATGTCACTATCGGTGCGGTCACGTGACCATTTCGTTGACTACGATTGGTTGTTTCTGAACAACACAAGTTTGACAACACTTCACACGACAAACTCGAGTTTGACAACACCAAAAATTTGATGGAAAACTTGGTGAGAATAGAGACCGATCCTATTTCTCGACAACAGTTTGACAACTCTGAAATTGGTGTTGGTGGCGAGTTGTTGGAATGTTCACACACTCAAACTCGAGTCTGACAACATGTGTTGTCAAGCTTTAGTTTGCCGTGTGAAGGCCGCTTAAGATGACCACCGCTACCACGAGTCGAATGTAGTTAAGTTTTGAAAGCAATCAGGAACTGTTTACGAAAAAGGAACGCATGTGCAAACATACAAAACTACATTGTGAGGAATAAAAACTTGTCGTCAGCACGCGTGCAAGTTACGTTATGTCAGATTGTATTACCCATAACTAAAAACTAAAAACTGTTACAAAATCAGAAAGTGTGTTATTTAGGACATGAAACGATATAGTTTAGATAGCAAGCATGTTATGTCTACGAAAGATACAGGTTAGTTGAACACAGACCAGTAATGTTCGTTTTAAAGACAGAATGTTTGAGAAGGTAATCATACGTGACGGTGATGACATTGTAACGTTGCTGGGAAACGTTATGGGACCACTGGTTACTTTTAACAACATTTCCTTCTGTAGTTTAATACAGCATCGACGCAGAAAAACACCCGGATGATCACTTTAGCTAAACAAAATGTAATTTATGTTTTGTATTTTGCGTTTAAGTGACAGTTAGAATTGTCCATGACGTTACATGGCAAACCCCAAAGACAGAATAAAATCACGCGTTGGTACCCGTTTGAATTTCTGCAATGCCCGTTCTGTGGATTCCATTGTGTCGATCATGCGACTTTTTCACCGTAACGTTAACTATTAAAGGTGTTGCGTAAATTCATACGAATATTTCTTTCGGAATTATTACTTAAGATGATAAAAATATTTAACATGCTGATGAAATTGAGGTGTACGTTTTGTCAACTATACAGATTGTTCTTTAACTTACACTAAATAAGGATAGATCCAAAAGTAAACACATGTTTATTCCAATGTGTCATTGTGTGATTGTTGCTTGTAGATATCTCAATGTTGCACGACTATCTTGGTCATGTTTCCAGAACAATTTTCACTTCTCTTTCGATTACATATCTGGTGTAAAGATCTTTGCTGTTTTTGTCGTAAGTTACAACGTAATATATGCCACGCTGTAGAACTGAAAGATGGTGATTCCATGGCAAGTTTCTGATTTTAATCTTTGATACAATGTAAATATGGTATGCGTGGTTCCGTCAATTCTGGATTTTGAACAGGTATCATGTGACGTCAACAATGTGACTACGCTTTACTGAGTACACATTCCTTTTGTTTTTCAGATGAATTAATTGTTTCCTTTTTCGATGTTTGAATCAACAAAGAACAAAGAGTTCATTTTCTCGCAGTTTATGCTGATACTACTAATTACCCATGAACGTAAATTACTCGGGTGTTTACGGGTACCTTACTTCAAACAAGAGTGCTGCAAGTTTAATACTGTTCACTCAGTGCTTAGAAAGTATAAACTGTTCATTCACAAGTTGTAGTTTTGGAAAATGGACATTTTTCTTAAACTGACATGATTTTGTTTTTCGGCACTATTCTCTCTGATCGAACCCGGGACTTCGGGGTGAACGCCTTAACCACTAAGCTATTCCACCGCAACTGTGACACCTGTATGAGATACAACACCATATAATAACCATGTCTTGTTGTGTTAACATTTTAGCATCCAGGAAATATGTGTGTTGCGTTATAAATAATGAACTGATGATGCTATACGTTGTTGTTTGCTTGATCCTATTCTACTGAGACACCTCACTGTGCCTGCACCTATTGTTCTAGGTAAACAGCGGGGGCATTAGTTGTAGTCTCTTGCAGTAAGGTACACTTGAAAATTAAGAAAAAACTCCTAAAATACTTTGTTCACATAATTTATTCATGGCATTGTACACATTGTACACATCCATCCATATATTAGTAACATACATAACATAACATAATATTTCCACATATGTTTCACTTGACAATTTGTTAACACTTACAGATAGTGAGTGAGTTTAGTTTTACGCCGCACTCAGCAAGATTCCAGCTATATGGCGGCGGTCTGTAAATAATCGTGTCTGGACCAGACAATCCAGTGATCAACTGGGAACCGATGACATGTGTCAACCACGTCAGCGACCCTGACCACCCGACCCCGTTAGTCGGGATAGGTTACTGAAGATCAATATTCTAACCCGGATCTTCACGGGTCTTTAACATTTACAAACCAACCAAATGCAGCACAGCATCAGCACATATACTGGGAGTTTACCTCCTGGCAAACAAGTCATTTGCATGACTGCTCTTTCTTGATCATGTGTACAAACTTGAAGATGTTTGGATGGTTGGGACCTGATTCGTTTAGTATTGAGTGCCAACCTTCCAAGGGGTTGGTGGTCCTGGAACCGTTTGTAAAAAGTGGTTCCAAACACTACACCCATCCACCTTTACCCACTGTTCAGTTAGGTGGTCAGTGAAGCTCTCAATCCTAGCAACCTTACGGTCCACATTCTCAAGGGCATTCATCCATGTCGTCTATGTCACGTGGCTGGATGAGGGGCAGGGCAGAGGCATGGCGGATGAGTGTATTTACACTGGGATCATTGTTGAAGAGTGTCTGGAGACCACATTTCTTAGCATGTCTCCAAATGGCTTGACGGTAGTGGAACATACATCCCTTCAATGGCTTGACGGTAGTGGAACATACATCCCTTCAATGGCTTGACGGTAGTGGAACATACATCCCTTCAATGGCTTGACGGTAGTGGAACATACATCCCTTCAATGGCTTGACGGTAGTGGAACATACATCCCTTCAATGGCTTGACGGTAGTGGAACATACATCCCTTCAATGGCTTGACGGTAGTGGAACATCACATCCTTCAATGGCTTGACGGTAGTGGAACATACATCCCTTCAATGGCTTGACGGTAGTGGAACATACATCCCTTCAATGGCTTGACGGTAGTGGAACATACATCCCTTCAATGGCATCCCTTCAATGGCGACGGTAGTGGAACATACATCCCTTCAATGAAAGCTTGACGGTAGTGGAACATACATCCGGTAGTGGAACTTCAATGGCTTGACGGTAGTGGAACATACATCCCCCTTCAATGCTTGACGGTAGTGGAACATACATCCTTCAATGGCTTGATATACATCCCTTCAATGGCTTGACGGTAGTGGAACATACATCCCTTCAATGGCTTGATCCCCTTCAATGGCTTGACGGTAGTGGAACATACATCCCTTCAATGGGCAATTGAACACATTTTTGCTGCATTTGGGACAGCATATTCAAAATTTGTGAACATGGTCCCTGATGCCAAAAGAATGTTGTTCTCGGCAGCTTTCTGCTTATCAATCTGGAACAAAATTCTCATGAGATGTCTGGCGCTTATCTGGAAGAAGTTCATAAACGAGAGGTAGCATCTATTTCAGACTGGTTCATATGATCCAACTCTAAATCTGTGATGTAGTTATTCCAGTAATATTTTTGACTGCGCTGTACCAAATCGGTAAACAAACATTTAGAGTTGTAATGTACAAAGCGGCTTTAACCTTAACTCCCCAAAATTAAGAAATTAAGGGAACACATTTAAGAGGCACATTTAACCTATATACATATAACATTTATACCTACACCAACTATGGTTTAGGTTTATCCTGTACACAGATAGCGGCGTTGTATTGAAGTCAGTCTCACCTCACATAAAATGCATATATAAATATACTTATAAAATTTAACATATAAGTAAGCCACCCTTTAAGGGTTATGAGAGACTAATGTATTAATGCATTATAAACACTAAAAATAAATAATGATATAGTTATATACAGTATAAAATCTATCCGTATAAAATATGCTTTCCTCTTTGCAAGATATAAAAGCAGGTTTTGGCACTGAAATATGGTGTTTAAAAAGTAAAACTAATTTATCATCATCACAGAGATCTAAGAAGTTGGGATAGCTAAAACAGACATGTTCATATAAACTTTCACGCAAATCATCATACACAGGGCAATACAACAGAACGTGTCTTTCATCCTCAACACTCTCACTGCACTGACAACATACCCTCTCATTCACATTCACATTTGTATATCTGCCGGTTTCCAAATGCAGAGGAGCAGTACCTGATCTGAATTTGGAGAAGGCAGAGCGGTAAGAACGGGGCATACTCATACTCACATAACTATCATAGCCATACACATCCTTAAACATTCGATACGTTCGTAATTTGTTACCTCCCGTTCTACCGCTTGGCTTGTGTAATAACCCATACCAATCATTCACATACTTCTGCATACAAATATGTCGCACCTCCTCACATACCCGTTTAACACTAACAGCAGCTTCCACGCTAAGGCCCCATTCATTTAACCTTGCTCCTACTCGGAAGTTCCAATTTCTCACACTTCCACTTGCACAACTCTCCGACCACATAAATACAAACTTATTTATTCTAAAAGACATTTTTCTAAAACGACAGTATTGTCTAACAATACACACCCATTGTCTAACAATTGAATGGATCCATCCCATGTCTCCATTCACAGCAACGTTAGGAGCATATATACCCACCCCCAAGAAAAATCTCTAAGCACGATGTTGGACAGCATTTACAGTGGAAACCTCCCGATGTCCCCAGATAGATGCCCCATAACTTAAAACTGACCACACCATCGTATCATATAACTTTGTATAAGTTGTAGTGGAAACCTCCCGATGTCCCCAGATAGATGCCCCATAACTTAAAACTGACCACACCATCGTATCATATAACTTTGTATAAGTTGTGGATTCCATTCCTCCAAGTGCCTTATATTTACAAATAAGAAGGCCTAAAGCTCTGTTAGCAGACTTTGCTGCTGCCTTAGCCATAGCATTATAGTCAAGATGTTCTGTGAGCAGTAGGCCTACATAGCTATAACTATTAACAATTTCTAAAACCGAGTTACCAACAGTAAAAACCGCACTTGTTCTGTGTGCACTGATATGTCTTAAATGTACAATCTTAGATTTATCATTATTAATGCATTTACCATTATCCACACACCAGTTGTTTAAAATGTACAACAAATTATTTAAGTCCTCTGATGATTCTTCAAGCAGGATAAGATCATCAGCATAAGCTAAGGCGGCAATAGTAATACCATTAACAGAAATACCTATACCACTCTCTTCCAGATCATTAATGAAAAAATTAAACAATATTGGAGAAAGTAGACAGCCTTGCTTTAAGCCTTGATTAACATTAAACCACGATGTTAACATACCATTAATACGTACACTACATTTTACCTTATCCTATATATATAGATTGAAGAGCTAAAAACATTTTCCCTTTCACACCAATATCACTTACTTTCTCCCACAACACTCTTCTATCAATACAGTCATACGCTTTCTTAAAATCAGTAAAAGCAGCAAAAGTATCTTTTCTAATACATTTTCTATTTTCAATAAACGAACAAACAGAGTGAATATGATCAGTAGTGGATCTCTTCTTCCGAAATCCGTTTTGCAAATCACTCAAAACACCAGAAGAGTCAGCCCAGGACTGTAAACGACTATTCAGAACATTACAATACAGTTTGTACATAGAGTTGGTAAGGGCTCCCATTAAAATCTTCCACCTGTCATGGTACAGTGCCCCTGTATACAAACAACGTACTTGAGATTTGACTTTGTGGGAAGAAACTTATATGCATTCAATAACACAACGTTTAAAATGACAGATGTTCAAAATCTAGTTCACGAATCCATGGCACGAAGACACATGGCTAAAATAAGTTGAGAAAGTTGAAAATTGTCGTGGGTACGCGCAATGTACCATGACACCGTGAGCGTAAGACCAGCACAGGTAGCTAAGGTGCTATTCCAACTGTGAACGCCCATATTTGGAACTGATACCAAACACTAATATATATTTTGATCCATACAAACAACAACTTTATTCCATAATAGACAAAAATATTACAGAGGTGTCAGTGTTAATTTGCAGATTCAAATCGACACATACAAAGAATAGCGATAACGGCACAAAGTCAGACACACCCAAAATATTGGAATAATACGAGCGAACTCGTGAGAGGATTTTTCAGTTACTCAATGTTTTGAAAATACATTTTGTATGTTGATGTTTTCAGGATACACGTTGTGTCCGTGTGTTCTAACATCTGAACAGATAATATCTGCAGTGACGATACAGACGTCCATTGTAGACGAAGTATCTGCAGCGAATTCTGTAGCAGGTGGCTCGCTTGCGTCTGTCTGAAACAGAAAGAACACAGAGTGTTTGACTGCTTGTCTAGAATAGCGTGCCTCAGTACACAGGGTGTAGTAGTAGTAGTAGTAGTAGTAGCAGTAGTTGTAGTTGTTGTTGTAGTTGTTGTTGTTGTTTGTTTGTTTTAGTCTCATCTTGTAGTTACAAATATATACATAGATTTATAGAGCATGCACAAGCCGCCAGAAGACCATAAGAGACTTAAAGAGCATTAAAATACGTGCGATAGATAAAATGATTAAAATAAATTACATAGAATTATACACTTGAAATAAAACATAACACACACACGCACACACACACGCGCGCGCGCACACACACACACACACACATAGTATCAGTGGTAAACACAGAAGCGCTCACACAGAGATACACGTTTTCACATTCACCACTCATACTTACACATACAAATACATACACCCACAACCACAGTCATACCAACACATACAAAAAACACATATTAAGCATCACAGTCACGAAGCTTTACTCAATGCACCACTGTGATGGATCTTCACAGGCCTTCAAGCGAACACATGACTTACCCACTAGTCTTTATCAAACAATAATACTTCCTTTACAAAAAACCTAAACACAGACACAGATGCAGACACAGACAGACAAACACAGACGCATGCATAGATCAATCCATACATACATACATTATACATACATTATACATACATACATACATACATACATACATACATACATACATACATACATCATCCATCCATCCATCCATCCATCCATCCATCCATCCATTATACATACATACATACATGCATGCATGCATACATGCATACATATATATATATATATATATATATATATATATATATACATACATGCATGCATGCATACATACATACATACATACATACCATGAGGAAATCCATTTCTCGTGTCTCCCGCCTTGATATATCTAGAATATTGCTTTCAGTTAAAAGCACAACTCACTCACTCATTCATGTGAGTGCTGTGTGGTCCTGTGCGGTCCTGTGCATAGAGCTCAGGTCACAAATCAGGTGAAGTTAAGGAACGTTGGGAGCGGAGAGACCTTGGATGGGTGACCGTGTTTGGCAGCTTGAATACTGAGAGTTTCTAGGCCATCAGTCCTGCCCCACAACGAAGCACATGTGAATCATGTGGTCTCACCTTAGGCAAGTGATTTTATTCAAAATTGCCTCTGTTCACTAATGGGATAAGTCATGTGACTATTAACCTACCAGCGCCTCACCGGCAGCTTGGATCCGGGATTATGATAATCAGCTTCCAGCGACCAGACAGCAGGATGGATACTAGGCGCTATAAAGAATAATGAATTGTTCTTATATACCTCCAGTGACAGCAGTGTCGTCAGCCACGAGGACATAGACGTCGCCTGTGCACCATTCTCTCACACTGTCCAACACAGCTTGGTCAGTCACCAGTACCGGAGTCTTTGTTTGGTCCATTGTGGCCTCTGTCACCTGAGCAGTAAAACAACAGCATTAAGGTACGGTTGTCAAATCAGTGAGTGAGTTTAGTTTAACGCAGCACTCAGCAATGTTCCAGCTATATGGCGGGTTGTCAAGTCAGCCTCAATGTAGTTACATGACTATTATATATAGAACGTCACTGCAAAAGAATACCCAGTCTTGACTATCCTCAGAAACATATTCCCTTTAGTGTAAAGTGAAAAATAGCTGTGAAAATTATATGCATGGATCACTAAAAATCAGTGATGACACCAGGTGTTCACAAAAAGGGAAAGCATGTCCCGAAAGCTAAGGTCCATCTAGCGCCAACAAGATCTGAAAGGTTCAGGTCCACTTGAAATATACACCTGGAACTTAATTAAGCACCCCCTGATATATTTCATGATAGTAGAGCAACTGTTAACCATCGTTAAACATGAATGATATCTCTGTATTACAACACATCTCTAGTAGTCTAAAAAGGTGTTTCAGTTCCATTGCACTCGTCACAACGCATCCCTTGTGCACGTGAAGCATACAACCCACACTTTTCCCAAAATTCAGTTTCTCTGACATGCAATTTATGGGCATAAAAGCAGACAAATTTGCAACTGTCTCCATTAATGAATACTGAAATGGCGAGGAGAAGACTTTCTGAAGCACTAAGGTGGCAGATGTGACAGATGTGAGAGATCGTCCAAGGCCTGGACAACCCAGGAAGACAACGGCCTGTGATGATCGCAGCCTGGCACGTCTGGTAAGGCGAGAACCCTTTGCCACAAGTTCGGTTTTGAAGCGCCTGTGGTTACCCTACAGACAATTATCCACCAGAACCGTCAGAAATCGCCTTAGGGCACTTGGTATGAGGTCCAGAAGAGTCATCAAACGTCCTGCTCTGTCTGATCTCCATAAGAGACGACGTCTGGAGTGGTGTATGGCCCGTCGGCAGTGGAACCTGAGGACATGGAGGAGGGTCCACTGGTCAGATGAGAGCAGGTTCCTCCTCCACGTTACAGATGGTCGAATGAGAGTGTGGAGGCATAAAAACACTGCTTACGTGCCCAGGAATATCCACCCTACTGTTCCTTATGGTGGAGGATCGGTTATGATCTGGGGTTGTCTTTCACACGACTGTAAACTTCAAATGGTGACTGTCCGAGGAAAACTTAATGGTCAGCAGTACATCCGGGATATTCTCCATCCAGTTGTCGTGCCTCACTTTGACAACCACCCGTTGGCTACTCACCATATATTCATGGACGACAACGCCAGGCTGCATCGTTCACGTGCTGTGACCGCACATCTCCAGAATGAGACTATCATGACATTACCTTGGCCAGCAATGAGCCCCGATTTGAATCCATTGGAGCACATCTGGGACTTTCTCGGACGCCGTGTGAGGTTGAGAGAACCCCTCTCCAGCATCTTGCACAGCTGGAAGCTGCATTGCATGAAGAATGGCGGCAATTGCCACTTGATCGTATCAGAAGGTTTACCAGTAGCATGAGGAGGAGGATTCAAGCTGTCATCCAAGCACGTGGGGGATACAACCGATACTGATGCCAGACCCATCAGATGTTAACATGTGACATTCCTTGTGCATCATTTCTTGTCATAGTCAGCCATTGACAATGCTACGACCATACTTGTTCAGTGACTATTTTCATCAAAAAATCAATAGTGACCAAATCACATTGGTTACGCTATTAAAACAACACGTATTGGAATCATTGTCTTGTTTTTCATTTGCCAATAGATCGTATGTTTCACAGTAGCTAAGGTTCCACTATCTTTGGAATAGTGAGGGAGTTACAGCAAGTTTTGTTTCTCATCATCCAGAAAATAGGGGGGCCTTAATTAAGTTCCAGGTGTATACATTAAGCCGAAAATTGAATTTTGGACCACTGAAACTGCTGATACGTTACCGCCTCCAAATTGAAACCGGTCGACATATTAATCAACCCAGATCAAATAGATTATGTTTTGTATGTAAAGATAACTTTATTGAAAATGAATTTCATTTTATTTTGGTATGTAAATGTTATCAAAATCTGAGATGTTTGTATTTACCACATAATTTTTATTCGAATCCCACTATTCATAAGTTTAATATGCTCATGTCAACTGGCAATCCATATATTGTAAATAACCTAGCTATTTATATACACAATGCAATGAAACTTAGAGATTCACTTCTTTGCCAATAATATCATATTTCCTTTGTATATTTTGTAAATTAACTTATTGTCTTCTGAACTATATATGCACATATGTACCGCTCTGAAATCCTGAAGTGTAGCCTGGGCCTATGGACTCCACTACAAAGACTATAAAGATTGATTGATTGATTGATTGACACTAAAATGTGTTTTCGATCTCTGAGGACAAAATAAACTCATGCCAAATATACATTAAACTGTACTCACATCGGCTGGCAGCGGGCTGGATCTGAGTCAATGAAGCAGGTATCGTTACCCGCAATCTTAAACACACGGCGGCCCTGTGGAAATAGTTGGACAAAAACATGAAACTAGTGTAAGGACGTGTTCAATCCATGTTCTATTACTTTATTACCCTTACAGCAAATTTACATTTATATCGAAAATAACAAATATTTAAATTTGTATCCGTTCCATTGATACAAATATGGCTAACACTCGCCAAAACCTTCCCAGGAGACTGGTGATAAGGCCAACAAAGATTTTCATACCACCAAATTCAGCCTTCATTTTGGGCTTTTGGGCTTTAATTTTGTGCATATTTGGGCACTTGTTCAAATAGAATCATTGAATATAAGAAAACTGAGAAACTGTTGTATCGAACGAAAAAAAAATTTTAAACATTTATTTTTACAATAACAACAAATGCTAAATATGTTAATCGATTATCTAAAAATAATATCGATATATAATGAACTATATTTCCATTCTACCACCAACCGTAAAACAATATTGTGAAAGATCCGTAAACCTCAATTATGAGGAGCTTAACCGTGTAAGACATCCTTATCGAATAAATGCTGATATACAAACATGTTACCTTTTCGTCAACACCGACGAAGACGTTGTCGGCCTCCCCAGGTACTGACGACACACCTGTCCCATCCTCACAGTCCTCCTCCACCAGGGCACCATTGTCCATCTTCTCACACTGACCACATAGTTCACAAGAAAACAATGATGAGAATGACGCTAGACAGGCCAGTTACCAACGTCAACTGTTTTAACATGGTATGATAATGCCACGGTTTAAGAGAAACTATACCAGTTATTGCCGTCAAACAACAACAAAGCTTCTTCTCAAAAGAAGCTAACCAATTTAATTGTAAAGCCCTCTTAAATGCGCAAATCATTTTAGTGTATATGCAAGTGCTTTTGGCCTCGGGGCATGTAAACAAACTACACCAATCTTGTCTCGAATGAATGATTTCATTACACCAAAGGGTCATTACGAAAGAAATCATCTTTTTGTCAGTAGTTAAACATACTTTTCTTCCAATTAATATCAGATGTTTAGTATATACCTACATATTAATATCAAATATTTATTCATGATATTTAGAAACTTTTGTAAAATAGACAGCATAGGTAAACTCATGCCAATTGTTCGTGTTAAACTATATTTGAAAGAACTTACTCACCAAGAAAACTTAAATATATTGAAGCATGTGATCACACCCCTGATGTCCCATATGAGAATACTATTTCCTGGTCAACGTGAAAATTGGAAACAAAGTTGAACACATGTCATTTTGTCAGTTCTTAAAAATAGTTTTGTTCAAATTAATGCCAACTTATTAGTATATATTTATATTTTGGACAAATATTTATCCATGTTGTTGAGAAACAGCAAAGGCAAATCATGGTGTCCCACTGACTATGTATTCGCAATGTTTACACCTGGACCTGATAGTCACTTTTAGCTTGAAACATGACTTAGTTTTGAATTTAGTTGTTTAATGCTGAACGTATATTCGTTTATGTTTACACAGCATTTGGCATTGAAAACAAAATAAAGATTTAACATGTGATCCAAATCGTGACAATGCATTCGAAATGTTTACGTCTGGACATGTTTCTTACTGCTAAAATAGTCATGAAATATCACTTATGTTTTCATTTCGTTGTTTAACGCCGAACAATATTATGCCGAAACTATTAAGGATGTAGCTACCATGCAGTCTCACTGTCACTATGAAAAGAAACAGACAGGAGGGGTCGTCTCAAAAGCAAAACATGGGGCCGGGCTTGGGGATAGAGATATCAGCTAAGATAAGATAATCCTTTAGGGCAATTATACTGGGGAGGTACACGGCACGTCATAACAATTTACAAATAATATCCATTCCTGTCGATCTTCGGGTGGTCATGCCACCTATATACTACGATGCGTTTCTATGGTTTTCGGGTATCATACTCTTTTATATATCTCAACATAAACTATATGAAACTATATGAAAGAAAGACACGTTAGATGTTAATCAATAGATGAGACATAGTCAACACACATGCAAAAGCACAAAATATCTTTGAGATGACCCCTTGTGCCTGTAGGCAGCACGTGCATTTCATGCCAGGTGGGTCAACGGTCCGTCGTCATACCTGGCTGAGCGACCTAATTGCCATCTATAGTCTGATCTATTGTTTTCAGCAGCTATTCAGTTTTTTTCTAAGTTTTGCCCGATATTACGAGTAAACATGCTTTTCTGGATATCGTATTACGCATCCCACTGAACGCCCAGTTAGGCCGATGTGGGTTATTTCGACATATGCTATTTGCAATTGTGTAAATTTTAGGGATACAGAGTAACAGCCTAAAATCAGTTATTTTCTATTTCCGACAGTACTATAGTATCTGTACAAAAAACTAAACACTAAAAACACGACACAAAACAACAACACACTATAACGAAAAGGATCCAAAACAAAAGCCAACGATTACTTACTTTCTTCACTACGGGAGTTGAATAGCCAAATGCGCAGAAGCACAGGACCAGTGCAAGAACAAATGTTACCTAGAAAATATAAAACAGCCAATTAAAGTAAAAACAATATAATATAAAATACATACTAACATTTGTATAGCGCCGATATCCAGCTCAGCTCAGCTGCTCAAAGGCGAAATGGGACACAAGTGATTCCACTACCAGCTAGACATGCGAGGGTCGTTCAAAAGTAGTCGGCCTAACTGTATTCTCGATGTCTAATGTTTGAAAAGCTTCCAGTAGATTTTGAAGGAATCATTAGCAAAGCCATATCCAAAATTTCACATATGCGGGTAATGTGGTTAAGGAGATATTAGTCATCACAACCCATTTGGGTATAATATTTCAAAAGAAAATACAGAAATGAAAACGAGCTGTCATTTTGGTACCTGTTGGATAATGGTATGCCCTCAGATAATATTTTTATAAAATATATTCAGTATAGTATTGGATGACTTCACGTCATATTCAACATTCAAAGATTAGGATTGCCTGATTTATATTTAGACAGGGGCTGTTTTTAAGGCCGTCCCTTTAATCTTTCAAAAACATTGTGTCCAGATATTCAAGCTGGCACTGTTTACAATACATTGAGAGAGCCGACACTTGTTGACCATTCAGTATTTAGTTTGAATCCTTGACATCGTGTATGAATAAGTGAAAACATTAGAATAAGTTATGTCCTTATGATTACCTACTCTGAACGGGGTGGGTAGTGTCTCCAAAACAAGCTCTTTCAGTAAACATGAAAGGGGAGTCACTTTAACAAGCGATTGCAGTTTCAGGATTGCTTGTTTATGCACTTTAATATCTAAATTTGATTCTAGCGGTTTTCTACCTATCTCAAACACACAAAAATGTGTTTTGCATATTTTGTTTCCTGAAGTTTGTGATGCATTTATTACAGATTTTTGCGTTTTGGGGGTACCAAGATAAAAAGTAAAACAAAATTGGGATCTTGCGGCTGGAACATAGCAAAACCAATTTGCTTGAGATTGACAGATAATATGTAGAAAAATTAAAACATAAAACAGCTGAATTTGTATCATTTTCTAGGTAAGGCCGACTACCTTTTGAACCACCCTCGTATACCACATTTAATTACATTCTGAACAAAAATTAGTATGCAATCTGTCGTAAATTGTATTGGGATGTTTCTGTTCCAGGAAATGCATATTGAAAGAATTTGAGACTATGGCTCGAAATGCAAAAGTCAAATTTAGGTACTTACGAAAAATACAATATTACGATAAACTGAACATGTGTGCTGAGCCTCATGGCAGATTAGACAGTATGGAATTCTATAACAGACTGAAATAAAATGCCTAATCAAGGAAAGAGTAGTTTCTGTTTTCAGTGTAGACGGAGATCCTTGATGAAATCAAGCTAAAGATAAAATTATCGTATAAAACGGAAATGTTGTAGATCCCTTGGAACAAGTAATTCTTTACATTTGGATTAAATAGTCATTATGCATCAGTTATACTTATAACTAGGTGTTTCCTAGGTGAGATAAAGAATAATTAACGACGACGATGGCAAGGTGAGCTAAATATTACTGGGCGTTGACAACTACTGAAGATGACTTGTGACCTGCGACGACATAAGTCACCCGAGTAAAAAGAAAGTTTAATCCCCAACACAAAAATGCAATTCAAAATGTTACTTACTTTGACGCCCATGGTCTTCAGATTTCAGATGCTGAGTTGACAACTTCGGTTTCTTTATGTCAGTTCAGGATCACGCTTCCGTTGATTCTGTCCTCAGTCAAGATTTCAGCCACATTTTATACATTCGGTGAGTCGGAGCTAAACTAATCAAAAACTCTGGTTGCACAAGTAAAAAGTCCCCGAACTTTTTTCTTGCGCAATTTTTCTTGAGCTTGAAATAGCATTGAACGTTGCAACAGCTTTGTTGACGAATGTGTGTCACATAACGCAGTGTTGATAACTTGTTGAATATTCATATACATTCTGGGAGCCTTAGTTAAGCCAATCAAAAACTATTTGCACAAGTAGTAAATCCCCTAAAAATATTTTGCACTAACACTTCTTTGTTGAAATGGAAAATCACCATATTTGTTCTACACGGAGTTCTCCAAGCAAGGTAGTGAAATGCCATTATAATCTCAAGCTGATCATTTTAAATGATATTGCAGATTTTTTTAACAATGTCCTTGAAACTCAATCCTCAGCATTTAGTTATAATATTTGGCATGTTTATTACATTGATGAAACGTGGAAATGATGTCCAATACCAACTGTGAAGTTAATGAAAGCATACTTTTCATTAAAGGGGTACTTTTTAAAATACACTGTCGCAGAAGTTTTTAACCGAATTCTGTTTTTTATTATTTAACCCTTAACATTCAAAAGTTTATGAAATCAGAAAATTGGAACTTTTGTCTGCTAGAGGAAGTATAGACACGACACAGCGTTGAGCTCCAATGGTGTGTTAGAATCTGATGTTGATGGGTTTGAATCCCATAGCCGACATGAATATGATCCTTCCTTTATTACAAGTTTCGATTTAGCCTTAAATACTTCGAGTAAAATGCTTTTGAGATCAGAGTTAAATGTACTGTCTGGCACAGTACTCCCTCAGTATGGCGTCCGTCATTACATATCTCACCCTCACCACTCTCTCACACACACACGGATACACGCCCCTTACGCTCCATCACAATTTATACACTGGAAATAATAAGGAGAATATGAAGCAAAGTAAGGAGACATTGTAAGTAAAAGGTTTCGACTAACTTAAATATTTCGTGTAAAATGCTTTTGAGAACGGAGTTAAATTACACAGTGCTCCTGCAATATGAGTGAGTGAGTATAGTTTTGCGCCGCTTTTAGCAATATTCCAGCAATATCACGGCGAGGGACACCAGAAATGGGCTTAACACATTGTACCCATGTGGGGAATCGAACCCAGGCCTTCGGCGTGACGAGTGGACGCTTTAACCACTAAGCTACTCCACCGCCCCTGCAATATGACGTTAGTCATTCTCTCTCTCTCTCTCTCTCTCTCTCTCTCTCTCTCTCTCTCTCTCTCTCTCTCTCACACACACACACACACACATTGAAAATGCTGTGGAGCATCATTACTGACTTCAAAGCGGTTTACAACAGGCGACTTCAACATGTGGAGCTCTGTGGAGTTGATAAAGCATACTCATACCAGTAAAAAGCATATTTAGGTGAAAAGTTTATACCAGCTAGCCCATAACAACTATAACTATAATTTCAATCTATTTAGGAGGTTAATATTATCAAACTATTGTTGCTGGTCAGTTGCTACAGGTCTTTCTTTATATCTACACAAAGCATATCTATTTATTATGATTAGCGGTACTTGCAAATCGCTGCCAACTCACATCGGTGTCCTTGAGCCTTTGTTGTCTATCATCAACGGGTGACCACCTAATTGGACTTATTGAGTGGGTAGAGGTCGATAAGGCAGCCGATATTCTACCAGCGGTTTGGTATCTAGGCAACCAGTGTTGTTTACACTGTACAGCCACGCTTCACCGATCTTGTTTCACAATACTGGCACACTAACACATTAGAGGCGCGGGCTTGAAGGGAATACACAAAATCAAGGTGAGTAAAATATTGTCAGTGTTTAATCTGAATGATTTTGTGATCAGTAAATCAAGTTGAAATTTCACAAAAGGGATTAAATATTATTTGATTGAGATGTGTTCCTCTTTCCGCCTGTCGGTTGAGAGAACCGCTTGGCGCTATTTAGATTACCGTGTCGTGAAACAAGGACCACCGAAGTGTGTGTGTGTGTGTGTGTGTGTGTGTGTGTGTGTGTGTGTGTGTGTGTGTGTGTGTGTGTGTGTGTGTGTGTGTGTGTGTGTGTGTGTGTGTGTGTGTGTGTGTGTGTGTGTGTGCATAAGCATCCACTAAATTCTTTTGGTTTATATAGTGGTATATATAGTTTTCAGGGTTTCAGGATAATCGTTGTGCTGTTAAAGGGCGAACTCGGCAATATTCCAAGTCACCCAGGCATTTAGTCCCGTTTTTGATCGAGCATACACTACTGGGAAACAATTAGCAGTCTTCAACTGTCGATCAGCTGGTTAGATAATACCGGGCAGAGTAATTCTATTCCCCAAAACTTGAAAATGTCTACTATCTTTAATTGATAATGTCATATACAAGGTTCACAATAATTTGTACCTTAAGTGTACATGAAAAAGTAAATCAAAAATTCAAATGTAAGAATTGTACTGGGGAAATTCCATCTTTTACATTGGTCACTTTACCAAAAGCAGCCATATGTGTCGGTATGGGTGCTATATATTGACATACACCTGCTCGGCTTGGTCATTGTAGATCTCTCCATTACCTATCAGTAATGGAGACTTCTCTACGAAAAGTCACCATTGCAAAACATTAAATATTACTCATTACCAAAATAAAACAAACACAACTTTACAGTTTAACGTTTATTTTGACTCCCCACAGTAATTAGATTTAGTTGACATTCACCAGAAATGGACTCCGCACATTGTACCCATGGGGGAATCGAACCCGCATCTTCGTCGTGACGAGCGAACGCTTTGCAACCCATCAGAGGAGGGGTGGTGGGGAGACAGAGATTTATTTCATCGACTGCGGTGGGATTGGGGCTCGTCTATGATCAGTCAACTCTCCTATCGTCCAGACACAAACTCGCCCATCACAGCCACACAGTCGCCCATCACAGTCACCCATCAGAGACACACAGTCACCCATCAGAGACACACAGTCACCCATCAGAGACACACAGTCAGCCATCGCAGGCTACATAGCGACCTATCACAGGGCTGTGTGATACGAAGCTCATATCCCGACCCGTAAATTACAATTGCTTTTCAGCAACCCATAAAGGAGACTAACAGAATCGAGTTATTTACAGACTATATAGCTGGAATATTACAGAATGTAGCGTTAAACATTAAACAAACAAACACAAAACTAGTCTCCACCAATATGCCATGCTTAATTCAGATGATACTGAAACGCCTGACGATTAGATCATTTGATGAAGAGGTGAGTGAGTGAGTTTAGCTTTACGCCGCACTCAGCACTATTCCAGCTATATGGCAGCGGTCTGTGAATAATCAAGTCTGGACCAGACAATCCAGTGACAACAGCAAGAGCATCGACCTGCGCAATTGGGAACCGATGACATGTGTCAACCCAGCCAGCGAGCCTGACCACCCGATCCCGTTAGTCGCCTCTTACGACAAGCATGGGTTACTGAAGATCAGTATTCTAACCCGGACCTTCACGGGTCTGATGAAGAGGGGAGGATATCAGGGACCGATGATTTGATTGTCTTGTCCCTTAAATTTGAAAAACAAACCCCCGACCGTTGAACGCTTTTAGTGGGTTCTCGTACATTCAACTGTTGGACACACCCAAACACCCCAGCGGTCAGTCCACTAGCACGTGTTTTGTCCACGACAATATAAGTATGACGAGCTCTTTCCCTTTGTTGGAACGTTATATCCGACCATGTTGCTAACTCGGCTAACTGATCATTACATGCCCAGATTAATGTTGAAAGTATTGCTGTGATTCCGTGGCTCATCTAACATGATATTGACGTCAGTCGCGCAATATGTGGTAATATGCCCACGTGTGAAAGGGTCATTAGTATTCACAAAAAGCGACGAGTGCGTCCACTCCGTGTAGACCTATGTATTTCACCGAGTGACGAGTTTCAAACTCTACTACTGCACGCTTCGGTCAGCAGTGTTATTATTCCTCTGTGGCGGTTAAATGCAGTGTTAGTATCCGCTCCCGAAGACACACGAGGTTAGGTAGGGCTATACACGAGAGTTGAGTGGTAAGTTAGCAGTATCTGAAGACATTGAATCGAATTTTACAACGTATTCCTTTACTCATTGACAAACCAAATTCTAAATTTCCTCCCGAGTTAAATCCAAAGGACAAAGGCAAGTTAATTATTTACGATAAATTATTGGAATTACATTAGTAAATATGAATTATATAAAACGAAAGCATGTGATATATGCCCTGTCATACGATATATGCTCTATAATACAAAACTTACAGTGTACAATTTGTGAGCAGTGGCGAGGATACATGTATGTAGTAGATATATAGTATGACCAGAAATTATTGAGAGAATTTTAGAATATGCTTTAATTGGATTTCTAGTATAAACAACCTTGACCAGCTATCAAGCGCTTGGTTTCATCTAAGAGAGACAACTCCGTTAATCCTTTTTCATTAGTTTGTGAAGAGTTATCCCCTTGTTTATTTGCTAGCAGACGACATTTTCAGCGATCCTCAGTATGGATGATTTAGAGAAGAGGAAGTTGATTTTAGAGACAATAAACAAGGACATCAGATCAGCTAAAGTGATTTCAAGTAGAGCAGGCATCCTTTGTCCACTGTTTATCTTGTTTTAAAAAATACTGCAAATGGTTATGGCATTGAGCACCAGGAGCAGCGCAGGTAGGCTCCAGAAAATTGACTGTCGGTGACATTGGAGGCGGCTTGGTATTCTTTGTTTCTAAAACTAAATGAAGGAGTTTAGAAAACTTGGCTGGATATGATTGATAGAGGAACTTTGGCTGTCTGTAAGGAGACAATTAGAACTGAGCTGCATGCAATGGTTGGCAGAAAAGTCGAGGAATTCCATCACCGATCATGAAAACCGGAACAAAAGGCGGATAGAAGGTTGAACTGGTGCTTACAGCATAGAACTTTAACTGGGACAATGTGGATTCCGGTCAGATGAGCTCGCTCTGTGTGGCTGCTTCCTAATACACTGAAATTCCTGGACCAAACAAACTGAAAACCTTTTGTATCAGCGCCCAAAGTAATAGTCCGAAATTTAACGTAAGGTGGCATATCTGTGTTAGGGGCAACTCCCCTCTGTGTATTTGAAGGAATATGAACAGTGAGCGGTACACAGATATTCTCGAGGGACATTTACTTCCATCTGCTCACGCGTTCTATGGACATTTTGGATTTTCCAGCAGAACAACGACCCAAAACATCGTTCAAAGCATTCACAGGCCTGGGTTTCGACTCAAAATATGACATTATTAGATTGGCTGCCTATAGTTCTGACCTAAACCAATAGAAAATGTTTGGGGACTTATGAAGGAAAGTACAATAAGAAAATCTGACAAATATTGCTAAAATGAGTAAAAGAGGTGGCCTGATATGGGGACAGTATGGACCACGACTTTCTAACTTCTTTTGATCAGTAGCATGCCCCGCCACGCATTGAAGCCTGCATTGCCGCCCATAGTGACTTGGACATAAATACTAACTGTTCAATCTGTCTTGAATCTGAGTTATGTTCTGCTAATATTCTCACATTTAATACGTGAGTAATGAGTGAAAACATGCAAAATGACTATCTTAAATTCTCAATAATTTCTGGTTGTACTGTACATGAGAGGTTCCATGTTCTCGAGTCGATGGGTTGGGGTCTGTTGAACCGTGGAGTTTCTACATACGGTACAAATAATCCACAACGTATATTAATGTTTAATGTTCACTGCTAATTCATGTCAAAGAACCGGCAAAGAGAAATGAGTCGTTCCATAACAAGTATTTCTTCTTCTGTGTCTTTGTTAACCTGGGTAGTAGCCTTGAACCTTTTTGTTTGGGGTGAGATTTCGACGCACAGCAACCTAATTACAACATGCATACAGGTGTACGGGTAATTGCACCTGTATATGCTTAATTAACTAACTGTCTTAGTCTGATAGGTTTCCCGCACCTTGTCATACATACTCTATCATCACAGGGACTGTGGCTTGGTGTATCATCGATCAGATTCATAACTTCTGGAGTGACAAAAATCTGCGGTATTTCGAACACGGTATGAATTATTATTGTTATTTAATTATGACCTGTTAATATTGTTCAGAGTTAGAGAGACTTGGTGGCTTCGTGTCAAGTTGTGATGGAATCGGTTGGTAAAATATTTAATCTTTCAGTGTATTCACAACTCTTTAATCTTACATTAGTGTTACAATGACATCGCTGCAAAGTCTTTCCCGCAATCATGTACCTTTTGCTGATGTAGCTTTAGTCTGGATTTTTTATAATACTACATAGTCAAACCTTTGTCAGTTGCTTTAATCCAGACACACGCTTGTATGGATAAAAACGAAATGTCATCTCTGTCCGCGATTCGTTACGCGCAAGAACTATTTCATTCCAAAGATTTATCTTGAAACCTTACATTCTGATTGTCATTGAACGAGACTTCACGTAAGGTTGAATATAGATCGCCTCTGTTCGGTTCGGAAATACATTGAATGAATGATCTGACCTTTGATGACCCCGGTGCTGTATTTATATTCGTAATCAATGACAAGTCTGAAAATGGGTAGTACATGTATAGGATGTCTGTAGTTTCGTAACCCACACGAGTTCGTGTCTAGAAATTTCGTCACCCAAAAAAACAAGACATATCGTAACCCTATTTCACATATCTAACAATTCGTTTATCAGACATGGCTTTTCCATATGGAGGGGATTTGATCCAAGGTGTTTTGAATGTTCTGTCGATCTAAATCTAAATTAATACACTTTACTTGTAACGTTGTTATATTGGGATACCGATTTAGGGTTATTGAAATCATTTCCAGGATTACGAAATCGTTTGCTTATGGTTATGAATTACTGCAACCCAGTGAATACAGGTTTCTTTGCCAATAATTCCATTAACGTTCGTTCCAAGCCCATCACCGCCATTGAATCACATCCAACCAGCCCATACATTTTGTCTGTAGCTTCGTCATATTCACTCTGCTTGGCTACCCATGTGCGCATGTCAGATGCGATTTCACGGTTAAGTGTTTGGCGGTATATACCGTCCCGTCACACTTCACACAATCCAAAGGCGGGGTAGCCCAGTGGTTAATGCGTCTGCGCTGAAGACCCGGTTCTGATTCTGCATACGGGCAACAATGTGAAGCCCTTTCTGGTGTCCCCTTCCGTGATATTGGCTGGAATATTGTTAAAGTTGAGAGTAAAACTAAACCCCTCTCTCTGACAATTCCTTAGCCATGAGATGCTCAACACACCTGGTTCGGGAGTTTCTTAAAATCTATGACATATATATAGTTGAAATATGATATATTTTATCACATTTACTTAAAATGCTGGAGACTGAATTTCTCTTTGGTCATTTGACAAAGCTAATACCCCTTAAAATATTGTAAAATGGCGTCTCAGCGTCGTCTCTCGATCATCTTCTACATGAAACTGACTCACGCACGTGGCCTTGTATCCCAGGAATGTAATGCCTTGCATCTTCGCCACCGTATCAATTAGGGTACTTTCAAATACGCTCGAATCCGTCCGTCAGCTTCAGAATGGAGGCCATTTTTAAGGCTGGTGTGTCATAACATCAGTGGATTTACAACAAAATCCTCGCAGACCGGATTGATGGACCATTAAATAAGGGTATGTCAATCAGTTCTGGAGAATTAAATCGATCAGAAGATCAATACTCAACCGATATTGAGTTCCATGTAAAACGATGCACTTTACACCGCCATCATCTCACAAACCACCAAAGTTTCATTTCCTTGTATCAGCTATCAACATGGTCGGATATAAAGGCCCCTGCTGTACTCTGCAACCAAAACATCAACTAAAAGGATGGATTAAAGGTTGATGGTTTGGGGTATGGAATATCAATCAGGGTGCGCAGCTGCCCAACTCACATCTATTATTTCACAGGAACCAGGGAGACTTCTATAATAACCCTTGTTTATATAGATGACGGCTCTGGAGTGGCAACATACCCGCATTACCACATTAAGCTTAAATATTTTGAAAGCTGAATGATTATGTGATACAGTCGTTAATCATGTTTAAGACATTCTCTGTGTAACGTTGTGGGTGTCGGTGCAGACTTGGCCGACACCTACAATTTCTCAGCAGATATATGTTTCTATGATGGATAGATGTAGCGTTAGAAGAGATCAAAGTGTATCCAAGACAAAAATTTATACCAGCTTTCTCAAGATCCACATGTGATTGCATCATCAGATCCCGATCTACTTTGTGCCTCAATGCCTTTTCAAAGTGAGTGAAGGTCGGTTTATTATGTATTTAAATAGGACACTTGTGCACAAGCCGTTGCGCCGTTTCAATGCAGGCTAAAGCTTTGGCTAAGCCACTTCACGAGCACCGGCGCACGGAAACCAAGCAAACAGGGATCACAATCTGGGCCCGGGACCAACCAACAATTGTTGGGTCCCAACAAAGGCAAAGGCCAACACCGCCGTCTGAATTTGAAAACTACTAAGCCTTAAACAAATGATTTCGAAATTAAGCTCATCAAATAATCTCCGATTTAAATGTGTTTTATAAAACCGCAGCTACCATAGTCAGAAACATTATGTATTAATTGGTCTGCGAGTTGTTATATTTATTGATAACAGGTCGGTCGGGCGACTAACAGAACACTTAGTCAAGCAGCAGGTATCGATTACAGAAACGTATGGTTGCCCTCCTAATTGATCTGTTTTTGTATACACCAACGTACTTTGTTAAATAAACCCTATTTTAGTTAAGAAGGTCAGCCTCAGTTTCAGACACACGGGTTCCTTTCCACCACACGGTACCGAGATCTTTGCGTCTCATCTATCGCACCAGAGTTGGAGGAGTAAGGGTTTATTGCTAGAATCCTGCCATGCCATGGCGGGAGACACCAGAAATGGGCTTTACACATTGTACCCATGTGGGGAATCGAACCCTGGTTTCGTGGCAACAAGCAACGCTTCGAACTACAAGGCTACCCCATCACCAATAGAGTTGGGAAATGAACAACAACCGAGAAATCACATCCAGCTCCTGTTTCCTGCATGAAGTTCCAAGACAAAAGCCAACCTCCGTGACAAGAACGTAGATTTATGGATTTCCAGAATGTCCTTTCTATGTCGGGGAAACGACCAACAACTTTAGCTTATGGAGCTCATAATGTCCGAGCTTGGGTAGAGTGTTTTGACATTGACAATGATCAGCAGCATCATATTGAATTGAAGGAACACATTTTACTTTAATCTTAGCTTTTCTCCTTAAAAGTCTAGTCAGGTCGGTTCCAGATTATTGCATGGAGACATTCAAAGGAAGTCACTGAATGGGCATATTACTTGTCACTCATGATGCGAAAATACTTTCCCGTACTATGACATTTATATATCTGCTCTCCATCACTCTTTTCACTGGATTTGTATTCAGTGGATCGTGGTGGATGTTTGGGATTTATCAGCAGTGTGATTCCTGATCCGTGACAACGATACCGTGAAACCGATACCGCGATACCGATACCGTGACACGGTGATGTCGATACCGTGGGATACTGGATACTCGTGATACTGGCACTGCGATACCGATGATTGACCCGTGGTACTGATACTGCGATACCGATGTTCAAAGAGTACCGATACCGATCCGCACCGATACTTCCGGTGATACCGACACCGGTGACACCGATACGGTGATGCCGATACCGTGACACCGACACTGGGGTGATACCGATACCGCGGGATACCGATATTGTGATGCTGGATACCGCGACACCGATACTGCGATACGGATACTGATACCGATATCGTGATACTGATACTTGATACTGTGGATACTGGATATCAGATACCGCGGATACCGATAGAGGAACGTCTGGTCACAGACCTTGTTGCAGGGTAATATTAAAGGCCTGACCTCGGGGCAAACACCATCTTTTCGGTGAAATGGTATATGGGCGGCTGTTTACCGATAGAACATAGGACACCCGGTGTCGCTGCATTATTCTCAGTCCATCTCAAAAGTCGTGCCGCACAGGTGAACTTGCCTCAACGGCAAACTAAGAAGCTGTTCCTCTGGTTGATGTTAGATGTCATAGTGTAACGTCACAGCTCAAACCCGAAGCATTTCATAATTTGATCTTAGTTTTCAGATAAGATGTCTAGCGAGCCACCCCTCCACCCATCTCCATTGAGCAGGTCTTAGAGACCCAGGCGATGCTTAATATGCAGTCATTCACAGCACAAAACCCGCAAGATATCCCTTATACGTGCGTTCTGTTGATATTTCCGGTACTGAAACAAAGTATCATATGATACAAACACCAACACCGGCAAGAAATGACTGACATAGGTAGTACTTTCAATTTATGCGAAAACAATACGAAGCCACTTCTAAATGAAATTGGAATTCAACTGTTTACAAGTGAAACCATATATGAACTCAACTCTAATCTGACGAGTTAACTCAGCGCACCTACTAAGAAGATTAAAATGAGAAAAGCCAGGGTTGATGATGTCCTTCTTGCGGAGGGCTGGATCAGGGTTCTTGTCGGGTCGCTGGACGCCGGGGCCACGATCCACGACTTTAGGCGTCAACGCTGGCGTTGTTGCTGTAAGGAGTTAAGCGCCATGGAGAAGCGACATTATGGGCTGACAAGCCGTAGAATTGGTTTACACCTGGTAATAATGCTTATCTATGTGACGCTGAGCCGTCACATTTCCACGTACCAACGGTCAGTGGTATTCTCCGCACAACAAATTCCCACCCACACCATAACCACCCCCGCCATAACATCCGACCCGGAACGCCACAACCGTTCTTTTCTTCTATTCGGTAACACGGGTGTCTTCCTCGAGCGCTGAACTGACAAAACCAGTTTTCCATCGTGATGAAGACCCGAGGCCAGCCCAAATGCTGCCAACGATAAAGCAGTCCAGGCCCATCCCCAGTCTCTTGACGACGATTGTGCTCTGTTACTGGCCTTCGTCTCCTGTAAATTCTGTAAACCTAAGCCGAATGAGTTTCATGTCTCGCTCATTTCTGTCTGTCGATCTCTACCATGTATGCGCGATTCATCGCGAATGATGCCACCAAAAGTCAGGAATCGATTCCGCAATACGCAAAGCGCACAAAAGTACTGGGCATTATTAGGCGTAGGTACCCCTAGTCTTCCTCTTCCGTCCGACGCAGCGGTCAGCCGCATTTTGGGATCATGATAGTTACAGCAACACGGGATCAACCGTTACATCAACGCGACAGCATGTTTGCAAGGGTGGTCATAACTCATCTTTGACCGAACATCTCGGATATTGCAGACTAGGATAGTGCGCTTAGCCGCTTCAGTACATGCTAATGGCAAGAGGGAAATCTGGGCCTTGAGTAGGCCAGTGGTGTCATGTAAATTCTGCGACAGTTCGGTTCATTCATCCACATTCTTCAAATAGTACGCAGACGAACAGGATTTCTGTCCTTATTGAGTGAGTGAGTGATGGTTTATGCCACTGGCGATATTCCGTTATATGGCGGTGGTTCGTAGTAATCGAGTCTGACCAGATAACTTAGTGATCAACAGCATGAGTATCGATCTGCTCAATAGGGAACTGATGGTGGGGTTAACGCCGCCAGCGAGCTTCTGACCAATTGATCCTGTTATCGCTTTCTACAACAAGCATTTTGTTACTAAAGATCAATATTCTAACCCGGATCACGGTACTGTCATAATGGCATGTATACATCAAGACGAATATTTCATCCATGATGAACTGCAGTAACCTTTGGCCTAAACATTTTAACATTTATGACGATGTTAGTTCTTTAACGCTAGTGTTGATTAATACAGCACATGCCAATTTCTTGTGATAAACGGAATAACGTAATTCATCATCAGTAGTAGTAACCGCAAACCCATGTCTATTTTAATCTTACATCGTCATTGCAATGCAGTCAGTTTTCAATGTATCCTGTACATTGTTTATCAGGCGGGAAATTTAGATTATACTCCCCTACGAAGCCGGGATTTGTCAAAGGCCGTTTCCACCAAGACAAGCGGCAACATCATCATCTACTGAACAAGCGTATCCTACTCGAAAAGGCACACTGCCAGCTTCTACTGAAAAACACCGTAGCCCTACCGCCCGAACCAGTACTTCCTACGCAGCGGCAGCAGCGCCACCACCAATACCTCCAGAACCGTTATAGCACCAAACCAAAGCCAAAGCCACAGCCGAAACCAAAAGCGCCGCCAGCCGCCACCCCAAACACCGTCACGGTCCCAATAAAGACCGCACCAAAAAGCTACCGGAGCAGAAACATCGGCACCTGTACGACCCTTCTTTGAAAGGTCAAAGTGCCAGCGAAGACCGAAGAGCAATGATTCGAGTGGTAGGTCTGTTATGTCAGAATGCTGAGTAGATTACGTTGTTTCACTACAGCTACATTTATACCCTAGTTAAATTAAAATAGCGAGGAAACAACCCACCAACCACCGTTACCTTCCACAACCATTACTATTCTAGTGTAAAACGACATACCGGTTCTTGTATTACCTTCATAACACCGCCACATGATGCTAATAGAGCCTATGTACCAAATAATTTTTCCAGCTTGTAATTCTTCCTAGTGGCGATAGATATCATGGATCTATTAGCATCTTTGTCTTCATGTAAGTAAACAATGCTTTCTCATGATATAACTGCAAGGACGCACGCTATCTTCGGCTCACATGAATTCTGTGCATATATATAGACAAATATAATAATAATTTGATAATGAGCTGAGCTTGTGATTCAATCGAATTATTGATTCCGCGAGTGTCACATCAACGCATAGATGAACACCAAACCAGTAACATAACGCCAGCTGAATTCGCTGAGCTGAGCTGCGTCCCTGGCCTCCATGAATGACCGGCGAACACTGCTCAGCGCTATTCCGAAAGTTCTTTGGTATGATAATTCAGGCGGATGTCGCCCTAGGATAAATTTGGTAACTCCCTGTTACCATTTCATGACATAGCAAGGCAATAATGTCTCAGGTGTTTTCAGCAACCGATCACGCTGATGAAGAAGGATGGGCCGTCTTCGCTGTACGCTTCTGGCGTGTATGTGAAGTCATCCTACATACCATGACGGATACCTAGAAGACTGTCGAAATTATCTTTAGTCTGACAGAGCTACGTCTGTAATGTAATTCCTGTTTGTAATGGTGAACCAACGTATAGTGTCAATTAGATCACACGTCCATTAAACATCCCATAAAAAGATATTCCGTTTGTAATGGTGAACTAACGTACGGTTCAAAATAATTAAACTCACACGTCCATTAAACATCCCGTTTATCAGACATTCCCGCCTGTAATGGCAAGAACTAACGTACGGTCGTGCTGGCAGATCACACGTCCATTAAACATCCGCATGACGATATTCCTGCTCTGTAATGGTGAACCAAACGCATGCAGCGTCAATTAGGACTACACGTCCATTAAACATCCTATGACAGATATTCCTGTTTGTAATGAACCAACGTAATGGTCAGCCAATTCAGACTGTACGTCCATTAAAACATCCCACGACAGATATTCAGTTTCGTACGGTGAACCGAACGCATGGTCGTGTCAAGGTGATCACACGTCCATTAAACATCCTATGACAGATATTCCTGTTTGTAATGGTGAACCAACGTCAAATGCCTAATTAGATCATTAACGTCCATTAAACATCCTATGACAGATATTCTGTTTGTAATGGTGGTAAACCAACGGGTCGCCTCAATTGATCATTAATGTCCATTAAACATCCTATGATTATTATTCCCGTTTGTAATGAACCAACGTAATACGGTCGTATGTCAAGTAGATCACACCATTAAACATCCCATGACAGATATCTTTGGTTATAATGGTGAACTAACGTCGTGTCAATTAGATCACACGTGTCCATTAAACATCCCATGACAGATATTCCTGTTTGTAATGGTGAACCAACGTAAGGTCGTCAATTAGGATCACACGTCCATTAAAACATCCCACATTGAGTATTCTGTTTGTACGGTAACGTACATCGTGTCACCAGATCACACACCACGAAACATCCCACGACAGATATTCCTGTTTGTACTGAACCAACGTAAGGTCGTGTCAATTAGATCACACGTCCAGCCATTGAAACATCCCTATGACAGATATTCTGTTTGTAATGGTGAACCAACGGGGAAGGGTAGCGCAACAATTGATCACACGTCCATTAAACATCCCACAGACAGATATTCTGCTGTTTGTTTTACATGGCGCTCTCTGTACCCTTTGTCGTCTTGGCTATAATCCTCCCCAGCAAGTAAGTACATGGTTGGAGATTTGGGCGCCTCTTCCGTAACGTTCTAGTGAACCCGATAGACCACCTAGTTCAGTACCTGTTACTAGCTTCACCTGGATACCACTAACTTCATTTTAGTAACAAACCTGTGCTCTGTAAATCCACAACGCAACATGGGGATCTAAACTTGCGAGAAAATCCATTTTATTTCACTTCTACCAATTATATATTTGTCGTCTTTGAGGTCTCGGAGCTGCTATGGTGGGACGCGTCAAATTTTTTCATTGAGCGCCGCTACTGATGTTTAACAGGTGATGCCCACTTCATACGTGTTTCTTTACAGAAAAAGTTCACAGAAACGCATCCGCTTTATCACATTGTGGGTACCCGAGAAGAATACAAGTCAGGAACGTAGTCCGATGGTTGTCCCATCTATAAACCATTGACAGTAAGAAATGCTTGATCAGAATGGTAGTTAAGTAATGCCTAATTCGTGCATTGACAATACACCAGTGAAATACGCTTAGATCGTTTTCGCTTCCAGACTACTACGGATATGAATGCCGACTGTCAGCTGTCTAGACGGATCAAAACCCAGCTGCCGAGACGACGAACACTAGATTTGATGGTTAGCAGTTGCTGCTTCGATGTCGAGGATCCAGTAACAGTCAACTGTAACATTGAGCTGCGGATCGAACCCTTATAACTTCAACTAGGTGCTTCATTTCACAAGGTGTGTGTTTGGTTTGGCATGTAATTTTACATACAAAGACATTCTAGCTCCATGCATAACTGTAAATGCATTTGTGTTTCAGAGCTTCACCCATGGCGTCTTCTTTTTATTATATCTGGTGAGTTTTAAATTCACCATTTGTGATATATCTACATATCCTGGAAACAATATAAAAAATACAATATATCTGGACGCCATCATCTATAGAAATGCTATCGCTGGTGGCAACCGCGACGATCCGTTTTGATCAATCACCAGTCAACAATGCCATCTTAGCATACCCACACATCACAAGATCGTTATGACCTCACCCACGGAAAAGCGGTCCATGTCATTGGCAACCGACATTTGATCCAATTCATCATCACCAGTCAAAGGCACACCGAGGGAGACGGGACTTTAGATTTGCTCGTTGGCTAATTTCACTAGGCGACGCCGTGTCTTTAATGGCAACAAAACAGGACTGGTCGGATCATTATGAAATTAATACATCCCCAGAATTCAGACATGCTGAACGTCATAGGCATGAAAAGATATTCGTCAACAACCACATTTTAGCATAGCTAAACCCTGGGGGTGCAAAATACATAACCACCAACTGCACGGTTATAAATGAAACCCCGTCATTAAAACTACCTTTATTTCTGACCTTTAATTGACTTAAATCAATCTTTGGACAACAGTGCACACCCCACCTATGAACGAAATTTCAACCAATCAGAGCTAAGCGACTCTGTGACGTCATATGAGCGAATAGCTGAGGCCGATGAAGAATCTATCTATATTTCTTAGGGGTAAATTATCTTGCTTGCAGGCTTGCATAAACCTGAAATCGTGACAATTGCTGTGGAAAATGAAAGCTATATGTTCTCACAATCTACTGGCATTTAATTTTATCTCCTGCTTTGCCTTGTTTCCGTTACAACTTGTTTTCAGACGCTTCTGTCACAATTGATTGAGGCTGTTAGGGTCTCATTTGTATAATGACTGATCCAAATTGATCCCATTTCTGTGTTTTTTACCTATATTTAATCATGTCATGTAAAATCTGTTTGTATTCTCAAAACAGTGTCGGCCCATAAAGTTTTCACATGCAATACAGTACTATTACTTCCTTTGCTGCAACCCGTGCTAGGAGTAAACCTACACATGTTATTTAGTCAGTCATTCAATGGATGGTCAGTTTTAATAATCACCTCGACATAACAGGTATAATTAGTGGTAACACACTTAGACAATTTAATGTCTCATTGGCATTTCTTGTGTTCGAGTAAATATTCAACATTGGCAAACACGATCAAGGATTAACCGATAACACGCCGATTGATTAATCACTTTTATCCACACAGCGGACGGTCAAAGGCAGCAGTTGCAATGTCGATTTTACCGAATTCATACCGAATACCACCTGCCGTGTCGGTGTTCATGTAAAACAATGTCCTTCTTTCAAATGACAACCGGCAATACATTGACGATTACCATTATTACAATCCAATTACTGTTTAATGAAAGGCGGACATTGAAAGTGTAATTATTGCTGGGGCGTGCCATTCAAGACCAAATGAGACTGGCACTAATACCCGGTGATTTATCACTTTTTCAGTATATTAAACTTTTTAAAAGACACATCATTTGGGAACAGTTTTGTGATATTGATGGATACATTCCTCAAACAAGGTAATGGCCTGATATTGTCTTGTATAATCCCTAATCTGCTCGAATTTTAATATTTGCATTTTGTTTTTATCCATCTGTCGCAGCATTCAACAAGAATCATTGCTTTTCGCTGTGTAGTGTAACAAATATATCGCGACAACACACACCAGGGCAAAAGGAATTATGATTCACATTGGCAAACTATAAACGTCCAGATACACAGTTCAAGCTATAAATTCACCAGGCATCAGCAGATCGTCAGCTTTTTATTTTAGTTTCAAAATGCATGCCATGATAATAAAACTAATGATTATAAGACCAAATATAGTATTCAATATCGACCAGCATCCGCATATGTAAATGCAGCAAAGAAATTTATCGCGCAGTATTGTGACTCTCGACCCCACCTCGCTTCCAGAAGAAATCAGCTATGCAGCAGTCATGCCAAACCTTTGCCATGATTCCAACACATATTTAATCACGAGCAGAAAGTAGTTTTGATTTAACTTGATGAAACAAACTATTCATTAATTTAACAGACTTACGATTTTCAAAATGGCGGCACTTCGTCGGAACATCCGCCAGTCTCGTGGATAACGCCATTTGTAGTTTGTTTTCAACTGAGTTATTAAAATCAAAACTACTTTCTATTGGTAGTAAAATAGTATTCTTTACCGATGTCAATAGGATTTTGCATGATATATATAACATAACAATTTCTCTCCCAGCGAGGTGGTGTCAATATAATACCACTTACTACTATTATTGTTACTTTGACCTCACAACCTCACTTCCGATGAAGAAATCGTTGTTGCTGCTGTGTTATGGAAAATTCTTTATGCAAGCAATCAATCATAATATTTTACGATAATTAGGTAGAATTTTGATTCTTTTAACTTCCGCAGCTTCATCATCCGGAACACAAGTAAGATATCGTTTGTGGCCTACAACGCTCGCTTCACTCACAAACATAACCTATTTAGCACGAACTGCGGGTCCTGTGGAAATCTGTGCATGGTGACACCATCACTCCGACCCTAGGAGACAATTCGACGACAAAGCAACGATTCGGCATGTCGTCGTTGATGTCGAGAAATCATCAAAATGATGAGCGGGCAAGCCATTTTCTATACAACTAACTGAAAATCCACGTTCCTCATATGACGTCACTGCAGTGCTTGTGGCGACAGAGTTACATGTAACCTGTCTGTGGTTTCGTTATGGCGAGAGGTGAAGGCAGGCGACTTTTGGGCACTTTAATCGCTCGGTATAACTAACCACAAGCTTTTGTAAGAATAAATTTGGTGTTCCGCATAAGACTAACCACAAATCTTTTCATATGTAATGGTTAAAGAGTAACAAAACAAAGTTTAGTGGTTCTTTATGACGGATTAACAATCTATGGATGTGCAACTTCTTATTTATAGAGAGCGACGTTAACATCGACATCAAGCAAGGATAACTCTACCAAGTTGATTGACAGGCATAGACTCATCCAGTACGGCGCTTGCAACTGGCTTCCTAGCGTCAGTCAGCAAGTCCCAACCCCAATACACCGCACAAAACACATGCTCACACTTGTATATATGCCTCTCATCATTTTCTGTTCGTCACTTCTGATATCGATGTTAGAACACGTCGCTCTCACCGGTATACAGAAAAGACCATTTATCTGATAGATTGATGTACTTACAGCCCAACTTCTACACATGCCCCTTAGAAGTTAATACACACATTTTGATGAAATTACAGTTCATTACATGGTTTTAAAAACACTTTTGGCTGTTTGCTGAGTAGTACAAATCTGCAATTAAATTAAAATACTTAACTTAAAAACCTGTCTCATGTCACGTTCTCTTTATGTCATTCAAAAGAAACACGAAACCCAGACATCAGATATTTCAAATGTATTCCATCAATGTTGTATTTCAGGTGATTTTGGTAACCTATGATTTGCTGGCCGCTAGTGTGGATGATGGACTCACCTACCTGTCTGTCGCCATCTTTCCATAAAGGTAGGGACGATGACAGGGATTTGAGAAACTGTCTTTTCTAAACTTTTGTGGGCGATATCTATTAAACTTTTACATATGGCAGGAAATATTACGAAAGTGTTCGCTGGTCACGACGAAGACCCGTTTCGATTCCTTCACATGTAAGGCCAACATGCAGCCCTTACTTTCGTCCCCGTCGCGGATATTGTTGAATATTGCTAAAACTTAACTCACCTTATCTACTCACCTCTTGGCGTTACCAATAAAAACGTGAATGCACAAACCTTTGTCCATGTTTAGTCAGTTAAGTTATAGGTGGTGAGGTAGTGTTCGTTCTTCCAGCCGAAGTCCCGGGTTCGATTCCACACTAGGTATAATTATTTGAACCCATTTCTGATGTCCCCTGCCACTACTTCTAAGAAATATAGGCTTGGAACCTGACTTAATTTACTCAGCCTTAATGTTAATATCCGTTAGATTTGTCTTCAGTAACCCATGCTTGTCGTAAGAGGCAGACTAACGGGATCGTTGTTGATACATGCCATCTTATCCCAATTGCGAGATCGATGCTCATGCTGTTGGTCACTGGAATGCTCCAGTCCAGACCCGATGCATTTACAGACCAGTGTTGGCACCGGAATATTGCTGAGTGCGGCGTTAAACAACCACCACGAACTACTTCAGTAAGTCAACTTATGTGAGTAACAAACCTTATGTTTTAGGCTGACATCACGAAGAAGGGCCATTCTTTGTCACCGTCGTGGTGTTCGTCGCCCACTGGCGCCATCCGGTATCGGCACTTCCTGCTACCGCCTTGACTTTGCTAAGGTGAGTGACAGGAAGTGCCACATACCTTCATGGTATCACGAGCACAGAAAATACTTTTGAGTCTTTAAGTCTTTATATATTTAAACCTGAGACATTCAACATTTTAGTTAAACCAGCTAGCAGTTTAACATGACACCTGAAACATAAACAGCATTTTGTCATACAAGGCAGTCACCGTGCATATGCTTCATATTTCAAGCCCCGACACCGGCCACTGGTGATGCTATCATCATCCTCCGTAACAGTGAATGAGATGACAGACGCAGATGAACTCGAGCAAAACAAAATTAAAGAAGCAAGCGTCCAATGAAAACACGAATTCTATGGATCGCAGAAAAACCGATGGCGACTTTACGCATAAATGTGCAGAATATATGGGAAACCTTCTGAGATTACTGTTTTGTACTGCTAAAGATTACACCAACCGTAACCATAGCTCTACAAGACTACATGCCATATTCAGAACAATATACATTTAATTACTATTCTTAAATGCACTAGTATTAAGGGCATGATTATCAAACAGCCTTCGTTTTCAGTGCCTTTATCGTTACATATGTAGATAGGACGAGATGGTTTGCTAATGGGCATTCCACATCGCGATTAAACTACAGCGACAAAACCTGATGAAGATCATGAACCAGAAGGGTAAACATTAACGCTATTACAATTATGATGCTGGTATATTCTCTTCAGCCTTTACGGCGTCCATCCGATGCCAGCTACGACAACCATGGTTTCACCAAAGAAAACCCTGCCTGGTAGTTTTCTTTAACATATTTCTGCATACGAAGGATGCAATTATCTTTGCATCACAAGATTTTGTGTTGCGCACATAGCCTGTGCTGCGAATCCCGCACCAGATTCTCAACATCCCGTAGACCATGGCTGAGACACGACACGAGGTGATCTTGTATGTGTTATTTACTTGATAACTTTGTGTACATGTGCACACAATTGGACACACATTGTTGATGTAATTATTATTTCCAACAAAATCAGTAGTGTCAATATTGTACTGTTTCTGACAGTGCGGTTTTCCCGTCTGGAAGAACTGGAATGCCTTTAGTTTGTGGGTAAGTCTACTGATATTGATTTCGGTTTTGTTTTACTCTTTACTCGATCTACCACAACATTGCTGGTTAATTATCTCTGTTCAGATTTCCCGACAGCAGAATTCCAAAGTTACGAAGCACAAACATAACTGTCTTGATATTCCGCTGACAAACTGATAGTGTTGGCATCGTCTGTTCGGCAGCGTGCTGTCGCACCCTGACCTTTGGTAGGTTCCGCTGACACAACCATAGTAGCTGGGCAACATCCGTCTCGGCAGGTGATGTTACCAACTCGGCCTTGCAGGTTCCGGCACACCCATAGTGCCAACGTCCGTCCGGTAGTGATGTCGCACCTCGAACTTGTATTCACCCATAGTGTTGGCACGTCCGTCTGGTAGTCATGTTCGCATCCTGGTCTTGTAGTACCGCTGGTACACCCATAGTAAGCACGTCTTCTGGTAGCCCATGTCATATAGTGTTATCTGATTAATTCTAGTATTGAAGTTCTTATTCACTATGCATGTGATAGGCCGCCACGATATTACGCACCAGCATCTGCACCACATGCTTCAAATGATGATCTCCTTTACACCTTCCACTGCAATGAATCAATACAGTAACAGTATTTAATGATTGCGTGAATGACACTGTCCTAACTAATCATGTTTTGTTATTTTGTAATGTGAAATGGCATTTCTGTGATTTGCTCTCCACGGCAAACCGTTGTATAGTCTAATATATGTTGAAATATTACAAATACATGGGTCAATTCCCATGAAACCGCCATCCCGAATATATAAAATCGCCTTAAAACGCAGAATCACCTCTGTTTTGCATCAAGTCTGTATATTCTGCAGCACCTCACAAAGAGGCTCACGAATGCGGGTTGGTTGGATGAGCCAAGAGCGATCTATGATTCAAGAATACGATTACGAATGGATGTGAAGGTTGTAACCACCAGAATGGACAGAGCTACCAGCTATCACCAGCACCGGAGGCGGATTGCTAATCCCATACCTAGATACTTCTCCAGCAGTCCTAGCTATGTCCTGTACACCTGCACCCTGGTCAAGCGTTCGTAGCTCTACGATATTCGTGAACCTATGGATAAAACTAAATACTTTCGATACAGTCTTAACGTAACAAACGCCTGCAGATGAGGACCCAGATCTATGGTAACAAGCTGTATTGTTTGTAGTCTCTTCTACAACAATAGAGTATTTATGTTCAGGAGCTAGTACATGTTTAATGCCTCAATATTCTAGCCAAACAAACAGACAAAAAGCGGCATGTTTCATATAAAGTGGTACAAAGCAATATATTCCTGAAAATAACATTATATTTGATGAAATCAGCGAGCATCCGATAGCTAAACCCAAACGGGGAGCTTGAGCTTATTAAAGAACCATTTAAGTTAGCACCATGCTTGACGAACACACAAGCACCTAAATTGTGACGTGAATTTTCATTAATTTATTGAGAATCACCAGACGTATTCCCAGTACGTATTTAAAGATGCATTACTGAATTTAAAATGCTCGGACTGGAACTTAAAATGAAATCACAGCTACCCCTTTCCATACATTTTACCACAAACGTCTCTTGCAAAATACTCAAATCAATATGTTTTGCCAAAGACAACTGAACTAAATACCTTCGCCATGGGCAAACGTCGCCTTCGCTCTGTCCTAGTTTCAATATGGTTGTACTGTACAAAATCAATATGGAACCAAGTGACGCTATGTAGGTTGGCACATATTCATAGAGCCACACCGCACGTCAGCCATACAAACAGAGCAGCGAGCAGCAGCCGCCATCCGACTGTCGCCGAGATCGATTCACCCAATCTGCGCCCAAATCTACGCAAGAATTCGGTGACATTCAAAACTGTACCACGCACTCTGACCATACACTCACAAGTTAAACGTCATCAATTCTGTCGCTTAATGGCGGACGACATTTAGGAGCTACCAAGAAGGGGAATATCTGAGGAGGGTACTGAAGTAATTCCTGTGTACAATCAGCGTGTTCTCCAGGGTACGCCAATTACCAAGGTCGACCCGAGCCGTTCTGGCATTGTGTACACATCATACCGAAACCATTGCACCCTGACAGCTCAATCAGTCTCGAGAATGATACTGCTTACTCCTGTGTAAGAGAACATCACGATGAATGGTCCAGCATTCCCACATGCACCGTGAGGGATCTGAGTTACGCGTCAGTACAGGCATTCTGTTCACGTTAATTAGAATATCACACCAACAGACATGTTTGTATTTAGTTATACACGCGGTAATAAGGTATGTCCTTTCACCAGCAGAACACGTCCCGAAGCCGAAGTCATGTTCAACATGAACACTGAGAGTATATATATATAGAGAGAGAGAGAGAGAGATATATATATATATATAGAGAGAGAGAGAGGAGAGAGAGAGAGAGAGAGAGAGAGGGAGGAGGAGGGAGGGAGGGAGGGGAGGGAGGGAGGGAGGGAGGCAGAGAGAGAGAGAGAGAGAGAGAGAGAGAGAGAGAGAGAGAGAGAGAGAGAGGAGAGAGGGGGAGGAGGGAGGGAGGAGGAGAGGAGAGAGAGAGAGGAGAGAGAGAGGAGGAGGAGGAGGAGTGGGAGGAGGGAGGAGAGAGAGAGAGAGGAGGGGGTCTCATACATAAGATGAAACTTACTCTGCATGTACAATACAACAGAAACTAGTCTCACCTGACATGCCATGCTTAATGCAAATGATACTGAAACGCCAGGACGGTTAGAGATCATTTGATGATGGGAAGGATAACATGAATCGATGATCTTTACTGTCTGTCCCAAAGTTTGAAAACCCTGTCGTTTAGAACGCTTCTAGTACGTTCTCGCACATTCAGCCATTTCACGCCGAATAACCCAAACCGTTTCAGACACCCGCCTCAACCTCACAGTCCACTAGTAATGCTAATCCACGATAAATATAAGAATCTGAATCATCACTGATCATTATATCTAGATTAATGTTGGTGCATTGTTATTCTAGACTCCATCTAATATGATATCAGACGCCGCCGCACATGTACATCCGCCCGCGATGAAAGCGGGTCATTAGTATTCACACAGTGCTGCGATTTCCGCGTCCTGTATATCGCGTAATCTGACGATGACGAGTTTACTACCGCACGCCATAGTCGTTATTCTTCTGTCGTGCCAACACAGGGTTAGTCTCCTGTCTCCTGAAATAAAACACGAGGTTAGGTAATGCCAGGCGAGGCTGAGTGGTAAGTTAACAATTATTCCAAGACATTAAACACGATTTCTTCAACGCAATCGACGTACTCATTGATGCAACATTTGCGGAGTTTTCATCCATTTCGCTTGAATACCTCTCTGTGCACCCAAACAGGTCTCCTGCTGCTGGTCATTACGCGCAACGACCTCTGGTTTCAGCCTTTCTTATGTCTGGGGATAGATGGAAGACCAGGAGAAGAAAGGATAATACCGGGAGCAAATTGCATATTAACGATACATTTGTACTGTTAGCTGTCACGGATGAAAATTGGCTCACTGTCCTTGAGGAAAGGGAGACTTTTCTCAACTTGCGCGACCAAGGTCTTGGATTTATCTAGTAAATATCCCCAGTGTATCATGCCTTTATTGCCTGGCCATGATGACAACTCGGCTTCCTGGATCTTTGTGTTTAGCGATGAAATGTTTCCACTGTGATTGTTGTTTACTGGAGGTACCGAAACCCAGTATTAACTACCTGCCAGTCGCCGCAAAGAACCTTTCTGAGCTAGCTCAAACGACACACCACATATTGTACACTGTTTTATCCAAAACACACCGGAAAACATAAAGACAGCCCAATAGTTTAATAATTTCACAAGTAAAGTTAAGGCCATGTCACCATACAGTATGTACAAAATCCGGCCAAAAATTATAGACTTACAAGAATAGTGATACTAAACAGTGCATTGTTGCCTAAGGATTGAGACATGACCTACACGCCACATATTCAGCTGGTGTCTGGAAATATGATGCTTGGTGATACAAGAAAGGTTGATCAATAACATCTTACGTTCTATTAACAACTGAGCTTTTGTTTCATTTAAACGTTTTTGTCAAAAGCTTTAAACATGGGGAAAACCCTTCATGAAAGCTCACAATTATTTACACGAATCATTATTTACAAAATTAATGAATATGATAAATTATTTGGCATTCTCATTGTGAACATACAGACAAAGAACTTCATTTGAAGCTATCCCCTCAATGACTGGATGTGAGTTCTGATCCCAAACCCTATGGAGTATATCTGGGACACGATTGGTCGTCGCAGCAACAAAGCTTACATACGATCCTCCCACAGAACCCCAACGAATTGGGGAAGCAATTATCCACGAACGGTGCAGACCGTCCTCCGGGCATTTGAACAGAGTACGACAAGGGTAATATGATGATGCCCACAATTCCACTGGAGTTACACTCGGTATTTACCTAGAATCGTGTAAGACACAAAATGACAGCTGGCCCGTTTTCTCAAAGTAATACAATGAGAAGTTTTATGTTGAAACCTTCATTGCAAAAGTACAGTCGAAAAGCAATTGCTATCGGTGCATACATAACGTAAAAATAAGCTATCTGATATACTAGCCTCTGGTGACACATATTACAGTGTCCAATTTGTGTTACAGTATGAGGATATGTTTATAGATACACGAGATGTTCATGTTCTGATTGCCAGTTGAGCTCTGCTGAACGGCGCAGCTCTCACATACGGCACAACAATCCACAACGTAATTGTTGAATGTTCACCGCCAATTCATGCCGGCTTCCGATGAAGAGAAATGAGTCGTTCCATAACAAGATTTCTGTGCCTTGTTAACCCGCAGTAGCCTTGAACCCTGTTTGGGGTGGAGATTGACGCACAATAACTCATTACAACATATGTGTACGGTAATTGCACTCAGAAGCGAATTAACTGTCCTACCTGATAGGTTTCCCGCACCTTGTCATACATACTCATCATCATAGGGACTGTGGGCTGGTGTATCACTGATCGACCATTAACCCCAGAGCAAATAATTTAGTGGTATTCTCGAACACGGCACATACCTGAAATTGCCATTTAATTTCGTCCCTTTCTATATTTTCAAATTTAAGAAAGACTACAGAAACCGCCAAGAAACCACAGAACTCCGAAGATTTATCTTGAACCCCTGCGTTGTACGAGATTTCATGTAACATTATCACAGACGTCTCGGTTCCGGAAACACATTGAATGACTGGATCTGATCCTCACGATGACCCCGGTGCCGTTTCTTTACATTCGCAACAAATTACATGTATTAAAGTAGGTAATACAGGGTCTGTCGTTTCGCTCCGGCCACTGGCCACTGTAAAATATTGAAATATCAGCAAACTCATTCTCATCTGCTAATCGCATCACGTTTCTTTTCGATATGGAGGATTTATTCAAGGTGTTTTAAATGTTATGTCGATCTAAATCTCCACCAATGCCTTATCACGTTGGTTGTATTGTGACACGATTTCAGGTCACGAAATCATTTCCAGATTTTACGAAATCGGTTTGGTTAAGGAATTACTGCAGCCCAGTGAATAAGCAGGTTTTGCCGATAATTCATTAACGCTTGTTCTACATATCAACGCTTTCATTGAATCACATCCAACCAACCATACATTTTGTCTGTAGCTTGTCATATTCACTTTGCTACCTATGTGCATGTTGATGCGATTTGTTTGTCCCACATCTCATTTGCCAGGTTTTAAGATGGTATATACTGTATATCAGTGTTCTCACAACCCCGGGGTGTGGGGTGGCAGCGTGTTCAGTAGTTAACGCGTCACGCTGAAGACCTGGGTTCATTGACTCATACGTAAGGCCAACCGTAGCCCATTTCAGTCCCCTTCCCTGATATTGTTGGAATACGTTGTATGGCGTAAACTAAACCTACTCACCTCACAACTATGTAATAAGTGAGATTCACATGTCTGATTCAGGATTTTCAAAATTCTAACATAGTGTTTGGAAGATGGTTATATTTTATCACACTTTACTAAAAAATGCCAGCACCTTAATGCCATTACTACAAAGGACACTCCGGACAACAAATGGCGTCAAACGTCGTTCTGGATCATCTTCCATGTGAAACTGACTTCACGCACATGGTGGGGCAGAATATCAGCTCTTCCTGTACTTCCAAGAATCGCCTTGGTGTCTTCAAGTATCAATTAGGCACTTTCAAAACGTTGAACTATCTTTATAGAGAAGCTGGCGAAGCTTGTGAATGGAGGCTTATTTTATACAGGTAATTATAGGCCAGTGATTTACAACAAAATCACAGGAGATCTGAAGACCGGATGAGAGACCATCAAGAGTATGTCGGGCGGTCTGGTGTTTGAATCGATCAGAAAGATCAACACCGCAAACGACATTGGTTCCATGTAACGACGATTTGGATACTACATTATTCACAACTAATTGTCATTTCTTGCATCAGCTATCAACACACGATGAGGAAGGTTCAAAAAGGGACAGTACCGCCATACTTCTGTGAACAAACACGTGAAAAGGTTGATTGTTGAGGTGTGTGAAGACACTAGGGAATGTGCCAAACACACATTTAATCTACAGGAACTAACTGCATTTGTTTCAATGAATATTTGAAATATTGGTTGTATTTTCTGACATCTTCCAAATAATTACATTATCTATTCGAATCCAATAAACTGGTCAGCATTTATCCTTTTCTTTAATCATATTGATGTGTATTTCACTAGCGCCACATCTTACTAGTTCGAACCTCTATTCATGCCCGGTTGTTCTATCTATGAAGAAAACAGCCAGTCCTCCCACAACAACAAACTACTAAAATGGTCGGACTCTCGAACGTGAAAAGATTAAATCAGACTGATGTAGAGCTCTGAATAAGTTTAGGAAATCGAACTATAAAGAATCATACGATCAATACTGCCCCAAAAAGAAACAAATATAACTAAATTTTAAGGAAAACGCCTTTACTCATAAGAAGAAGAAGAGAATATAAGTTGTTTTCATCTGAATCCTCAACAATAATTTCTGGCATGAACCAAACACCTTGAATATTTAGACATGAAGCTCAAACAATATCGAAACGAATCGACTACTAGAACACTTTCGACACTGTTTAATCCTTTACACAATAAAAAATGACGATGCAACATGATAATCGGAGAACGAAACCATCAGATCCGACTTCAGAGCTACCAAGGTAATACTGATCTTCCAATTACCAGAGCATTTAAATCATAGATGTCTACTAACCAATTGAACGTAATAAATCCAGAATTGATAGAAACAACATCTCGAATCTTTATCGTCCCGCAATTCTCGGAATCGCCTCAATTCCGGATAGGTAAACTGGTACGTTCCCCAGATGCCGGCACCGAAAAGCAAAAGACTGGTAAACTGGGAGACCTAATGGATAAGATCAGCGAAGCAAGCTGGCTTCAGGATTAGGATTTACGACAGTAGATAATATGTTTATACCGCGTGCTACTATCCAGCCGCATTTTAAACCTAAAGGGGAAAATTCTACGCATTATTTGTAGATTTTTCAAACTTCCATCCAATATTAACGTGAAACCGTTGGTTTACTAACACCACGGTCCCAGTGGCAAACGAGTAAACCTTTATGCACATGGCGAAACGTTACATTGTATTAAAAGTAACTATGCAATATCCCAGAACATTTGACTTGCAATCCCAGTGAGCATACACACACTGCCTCCATTCTATCTTCCTTTACAAATGAGCAAAGCACCTGACAAAACTGAAAATCCACTAGGATGTGGATTCAACCCACCCTGATATAGTTCATATTCTCCCATTGCTATTTGTAGCATTTAATATTTACTAAGTTCTCAAACACGACCACGGCCCACAGAATCAAATTAATGAACTGGTGTTAATAGTGATAAATGGAAATTCAACCGTTAACAGAGAAAAAACTAATATTGTTGTGTATTATAAAATGGAGGCAAATTGTCTAAAAAGGAAAACTGCTATATAGGGTATGTAGTTTAAGTACTGGCTTCTTATTAATTTAACTCATGTTTCACCATGGCCCAAGCCCACTCCATGCATCGCTGCTGTTACAGGGACAAAAGCATTAATTGAATTCATGAAAACAGTTGAGTGCACTCTGGTAACATTAACTACCTTTCATTCCAAAAACATTTTCATAAAGTCGTAGTCCACTATCATATAAATGAAATTTGGGGAATAAATAAATTTGACGAAATTAGTGAACCATTTATATGTACGCAAACATTTCCTGATGAAATTAATACTATTAACGCAGTGATTTGTGAATGCGGTAGGTACCCAATGCACATTCTACAAGGTTAATAGCATATACTGGCTAAACTGTTGATTACGCCTTCCAAATCGCTTACTCCAAGAAGTGTTATAATATGATGTTGTTATATGATAAAGGTGGGATTAAAACTAGTAAAATCCAATGCAAAAAACGCCTTTATATTCTATTGGTTTGGTGATATGTTGAATCACCTCCATATTCTATACAATCCTTAACGACAAGACTTAAAAGATAAGGCATATTCAAACATGGTGCGAAAGGGATATCCTTATCAAATAAATGTGGTATTATTCATTGTTTAAAATGCCAGTCCTGAGTCAGTAATTTCATCCTAGTTAATGTTAAAAAGTTTTAATGCTAATTGGTAATGATTCAGATGTTTTCTCATTGTTTGTTGATTGAAAGAGGTGATATAAGAATGTAAAAGAAAAAAGAATATGTACACTTGTATTTTTAAACAAATTACATTTTTTCCTAATATGTCCATTTATGACCGGTTGCGAAATATATCATTAAAAGATATTACTTGTGTCCATAGCACTGACTGCATTTTCTGGTCCGGGTTCAAAGTTTATTCTACAACTGCAGAGAATGATGGAGCTGCCATTCTGTGTTGACAGATCTTTCCTCCGCTTTTGATAAATACTGACCACAGAGCTTCTTCATACATTGGAAAAGAGACTTGGTACACCGACATGTTATGATCTTTGATTGAGTCCATATCTCCGGACGGCACCAATCCGTTCACATTGATGGTAACAACATCAAAGAAAGAAGAACTGCTCTTCGAGTTCCACAGGGATCAGTCCTTGTCCGATCCCTTGTTCATAATGTATTAATTTCACCTCTTTGGGATGCTGACTGGTATCATAATTCAATTCCCCATCTGCATGCAGATGACACCCACCGTACATACCTTTGCGCCAACAAAAAGCAAACGATACCGCTGAATTCTCCTTGCTGTCAGTATCTAAAATGTGTTTCTAGATAATCCAGAATGACGGCCATGAACCTTTTGAAGCTTAATGATGACAAGATTAGAGCTCCTCATTTTCACAAAAGTCCACCAGAAGACTCTCCCACCGCCGTGTAAGATTGAAAATGAGTTGTTCGTTGAAAGGTACCCGCGGTACTTTTCAACATTGAATTATTACCACTTTTCAACGCCCGGGGTCTTTTTTCACCACGAATAATTACCTGGCCGTTATTGAAAATAACCTGGGTCACGTATTGAAAAGATAATTCGTTGAATAATGACCTCGCTAGGTTTCCCAACGCTTGTAAATGTACGTAGCCAATTGGTTCAATCATGATTAGATTTTACCCATGTACTTATTTATGCATATTTGCAAATATAACTTCAATTATAGATTCGTGTTGTGTTTTAATATGGTCTCCTCGCAATTCCGTGTGAATGGCTTAAAATAATATTATTATAGTTTTATCAAAATGTTTTGTCTTAAATGCTGCGCCACAATGCATGAGACGAAACAAATCATTTGTTGGACGACTGTGCCTGTTCCTTTGAGAGACGCCGCAGATCAAGACGGGAACATCCAACTCTTGGATATCGTGCCGATGCACGTCCGAATAAAATAAAATAGTACAGGATGATTTCAAAAAGAACACAACACTGATAAAGTCATTGTGACAACACTTTTAATCAACGTGGAAGAACAAGAAGTCAAGGATATCTAAGATTTGTAGCTGCAGGAACCACCCAAAAGGGCGCTCTAAAAATCCGGGAACTTCAAACTTTCGGCGAAAATGTGAAAAATTCAATCTGATAACGACGACCTGTTTTTCAACCAACCGGACCGCTACATATCCTCACGTAGATAAAGGTATCCTGATTGAAACAAACTCTAGTTTTAACGCAAATTTCTAAACTGAGTTTGACAATTTCAAACAGCTGAAAATTTAACTCAACCTACTCTTTAAATAAAAACCAAACAACTTAAGTAATCTATCCAACAAACTCAAATTCTCTTACCGCAGGTTTGTTTTATATCGATTTCAGTTCATCTCGGGAAAATACATTTCAAATCTGGAGAAACCTAACCAAGTCAAAAACCAGACTTAAAGTTTGTTTTGAGAAATCGGGTCAAGAGCGTCCATCAGGAATGTAAAGAATTTTGGTGTAAATAAAACGTAAGCATACACGTTTCTTTTAAATGCAAAATCTACTGATATTCTAATGTATTGCGGTTTTATTTATTTGACCTTTTCAGGCGTTGAAGCATATACATGAATCCACATACTCTGTCCATTTGCTATGTATATAGGAACACTCCAAACCTCTGATACAACGTTAGTTTTCGTACAACATAAATTTCCCTTGAACAGCTTTGTTGACTAGCTGATCTAGTGCTGTGAAGGCTGACTAGTTCCTTTGGAGATAGAATGGAGCAAGCGACATTGACATGTGTAAACCAACACAAGAAGCTAAATACAACGTTAGCCTTTACAGAGCTTGTAAATCCTTCTGTGACTGGTGTGTTATGTGCACATACAAAAGTGTTATTGAGTCTGGAAGGTGTTTGAAACATGCCGCAACGCGTCAATGCACTGCTATTGTGTTCCATAGAGCAATAATTGTCATAGTCTAGGCGTGATGTCTCAAATGCATGGGGCTAGCATTTTATTGATAGGTCTCATGTACCCGCTAATCTTGTCTGATGTTCCTAGGTGGGGAAATTCCAGACGCAGATGTTACCAATGCGGATTTTCCGTGCTTAATGTTGAGTCAAAAGATGACACCTAGATTTCCGAGCATGGCTTCTGCTGAACAAACGTTCCAATTTGAACTCCCATATGGGACCTTGAACTTTATTCTTATCTTGTTTGAGCTGATGATGAGAATATCTGCTTTGTCATCGTTCAAGTTTCAGAAAACTACTCCTCATCCATGATTTGATCCTCGCTTAATGCAATGTGTTATTGTTCTGCAGGGTATTCTGTACAGAAGATGCAGTTTGTGGTTTGAATCCATGATGAGAGTTGAGTGTCATCAGTATAGAGGATAACTGAGATAGGGTCACATATCACTGAACGGGTATGGTATATACAGGAATGGATTGGGCCCAGGGACTAAGCCTTGTGGTGGCACCTTCATACCCAATTCCCTCTGCCTCAGACCTTACCCCACGATGATAATCTGATTGCTTGGTGTCCTAGGAGGAACAAACACCCATCCCCACACCCAACAAATAATACATCCCACTGCACATTCCTAATTCCTGCACCATATTCCCTGGCCCAAACAAACCATACAAACCCACCCCCATTATCACACATCCCCACCCAGCAAACCCTACATCCCCACACCTAGTCAAAGAAAACATCCCACCTTTCTCCATTCTATCCTAAATAACCAACATCACTTACCCTGCAAAAACAACAAATCCACACCCCCATTAACCCATCCCCAGCCAACTATATCCACTTTCAGACATTCCATCATCCCCACAACCAAAGATTCCACTTAAGGACCACATCCCAAATCCCAACCACGTGTGGGTGGAGAGGTGCATGGTTGTGGGGGCATCTAGACATGCACAGCAGAGGATGTCTTGGTTCTGTGATATGTCAGGAGGTGATGTTATACTGTGGAGGGGTATATCTGAATGCTGTCACATTGATGTCTGAATCGGCCTAAAACAACACGACAAAATAGCATACCAATATTATTCAGAAATTGCTTATGATTGCACAACATGGAGAATCAAATTCTTGTACAATAAAAATAACAGACATACGCCCGATACAAATGAATTTGACATTATTTTACTAAACTGAATATATAAAAATACAATAGCAGCAGGATCAGTATGTTGTTTTCGATTACCTCAAAATGCATATCTTGCCAGCAACATATAGCCTGCAGATCGCCTCCCGTGGTGCAGTGAAACAGAGCCGTCCGCCCTGGGAGAGCGAAGGTCGCGGTTCGATCTGACCGCGCTCAAACCAAAAAGACGTTAAAATATGGTACCTGTTGGTCCCTGCCTGGCGCTCGGCATTAATGGCCAACAGGACTGGTCGTCTTGTTTCCATAACGTGTCTGAGGTATCTCTGCTCACTGCAAGCACGGTCTCAGTACAGCACCATAAAACCAGCTAAGTCTTGCCAGTACCAAGCAGCCTAACACACCATACACACGCATGCACGTCGTCATATGAGCGAAATATCACAATGACGTTAAACCCAATTTCACTCTCACCTCACATATATTTGTAGATGAACTTTTAGACAGATATTCCAATTATTTGTGACTTTTACCATGACTAACCCGGGTCCCATACTGCTTTTATGGCTTGAAGTCAGTATGAGAGTATACATTTGCTACATATTGATCATCTTTATACGATAACCCTGGTGGATATTAGAATAGATCTGATGTCAATAATCACATAATTTGATATCAACAATTATTCCAGTACAGATAGCAGGTAACACGTTTGATTAAAACGCAAGCAATGGACTTTTTGCTTTTACTTTTGTATTTTACAGCAGTGCACATACTCTATTACAACACACAATCAGTGATCTTTAGTTTTAGCCCCCGGAGAATATCTCCTAGAAATTGCTGACCAGTTCACCATTGTGATTTGTTTCAAAATTAAAACTGCATGGTGCGTCCTGAAATTGTGTCTTTAGATATTTAGATACCAAAGTTACTAATCAAACTTATTTGACTAAAGCACAAACCACCATGCACACAGGAGTAAAGAGACACTTGTACGCGTATTGGGTGAAAAGTTGAAATATACAACACAAGCTATATTTCTTTGGATGGCTGATGCTATGATTGTCTCTATAGTGTTATGGTGTATAGCTTTTAGGGCACCCATATTGTAAAAATCACTAAAGATACAGCATAAATGTGTAAACAACAAACAATGCTATGGTTTGGAGAGACTAAAGTCAGAGCCCTCCCCAGACTCTGAGCACACGAAGGCTGAAGATATGTATTAAAAGGCCACTCTATCTGATGAACACTGACTGTCTCACTAATGCTATCTAATGATTTATTAATTGGCTGTACTATATATTACTCATATAAAAACATATTCTGTTGTAGACTTGGATTTGAATATGTCTGTTAAACAAGATGTGAGAAATTTAAAGATGCCATCTTTTTCTAAACCATGATGTTATTCCAATAACCTACTGTAATCATGGTGTAGTTCTGCGAACAGTTGTATTTGATTCATTCTATTAATATTTCATAATGTGTCCGTTTTCCGATGATTATAAAACTGCAGCCACTGCTGTATCTGGGTTGAGGGTATATCTAGTTTTATATATAATCATAGTGATGTGATTTTCCATCCAGTAGATAACACGCCAGTGGTCCGATGTAATCAACTTCTCGGTAGGCATCACGCAGATGCTGCCACACCTAATTATTGTTATACCCCCAAGATCAATGCCTGTATTGTGTCACCATGATCAACCCCATGCAAATGAAGAAAAGAGAGATATATTGAAATGATGCATGAAAATAACAACATATTCTTCTTTATTTTATTTTTCCACACTACACTTTTGCATAAATACCCTTTCGAATTAATCAGCTATGTGTTTCCAAATGCTAGACTATTATGATTATTAATTTATATAATTCGGTAACAAACTATTTACATTAATAGGTGTCTAGTTTATCAAAGTATGCTAAATAGAGGAAATGGGACCAAATCATCGAATTATACCCAATCAAACTAGCATTAATACTCAACTACCTTTCCAATCAATTCTGGTCAAAGAGACCATGTTTTGTGTGTACTATTTCTTTGAGACAAACAGCGAGCCGACACGAAATATCAACGCCGTGGTGGTTGGAAATGGCATGTGTGTTATTGTTTACAAATGGCATATGTGTTATTGTCTCGAAACGGCTGAAATAACATTCAAGATTTCGATGTTTACTGACGAGCTGATGTTTGTTCAAAGCAGAGGTAGTGCTAATGCGAGGGCTGTATCATGAAATGCAGTTAGACGTAAATTGAATACGATGAGTAGAAAGGTAAAAGCATGACTCCATGTCAACAACACAATATTTGTAGAATCGGCCAGTCCGTAGCTCGATCAGGCTCTACATCGCGAGCGTCACGCATTTTATGCAAATCATTGCAACGGGTGTAGAGGTAGAATTTTCTAAAAATATTCATTTCTTTTCACTGATTTCATTCAAACCAAAACATATGCCAATCCGATAACATGAAAGCCACATATCGCTTCAGAAAGTCTAGGATTTTGCATTTTTAAAATAAGTGTCTGTTTTGAAGGTCCGTGAACAACCGATGTTCTCGGACAAGTATAGCAATTTTGATGGCACGAATACACGCTGTATGATATTAGCCGCACGGAGATCTCCGTGAAGGCTCATCTGGGTGTATATAGATACAGGGATGTTAAACTTCAGTTTTAGGCGCTAGTGACGGTTGTTCAATGGGTAACTCTCTCCAATGCGACAGATGCTGAACTAAAGCAACAGCATAGATTAAACAGAACAGAAATACACATAATGAGAGAATTATCCATTAACATTTTGATAGCGGCGTTAGGATGGACAGTTTCCTCTATTAAGTTTAACTCCATGATCTAATAGCCTATTTCACACTTCATTGCGTTAAAAGATTTCACGTTTAGCTGATTATAAGGGATTTCAATGCCTTGCCGATCAAGGCGATTTCTATGATGAAGCCGACTGAAATTCCATGAAGCTTTAGTTTAATTTTCCATCAGTGTAACAGTGTCCAAACAGTGATTTGAATCCAACATAATGGAAAAAATGGCACACTCCGCATTGACGACGTCCTTACAGAAACGATTAAAAACAAGACCTAAATACTGCCCTTTGAGTAGCAATGTTCAATAAAGATTTAATGGTTGTTTCCTCAATAAATGTGAGCAGAGCAATTATAGTTCCTTTACTCAGCTCACAGGGGAAAATATATACTTGTGTTTTAAAATGAAAGACTCAACAAAATGGGCAAATGTTATGATAAAGTTTGAAACTCAAGTCATTGGTTTTCGAAGGGCTATCTTGTAGTTGTTTACCATATCTTCACGTTTTATGCTATCATCGAGAAAAATCTGTAGTAGAAGAAGGTTTATACAAGCTTTTGGTTTTGTAAATACAGATAAACTCACAAATTTGCCGCTTTCCATCAAGCACGTCGTAAACAAAGTTGCGAAGCTCTTGCCAGTGCCTATATAAAACGGTGAGATGCGTAACAATGAGAGTTCAATCCGAGTTAACTTGGTACATTCTAGTTTACAGCTTTGGGGTTGTATGTTGAGTCCAATGTTATCCTCATTTGTTTGCTAAATGAACTTCCTGTAGAAATCCTGGAAATTATGGTAAACATGAGACCAATTGTTTTCCAGACGTACTTGAAATTCTAATGTTGACCCATTGCAGGATGATATAATTCTTGGGCAGAGACTATTGGTGGTCTTCCCGAGTGCCAGATAGACACTTTAAAAATCATCACAGATAACTGGTGATTAACTGTAAATTTGGAATCAAAACTTCAAAATGCTAGTTTTTAGGAGAGGTGGGAAATAGCAGGATTTAAAGGAAAACTCGCTTTATGATGAAACAAGCATTGCGACGTAAACTGCTTCTAAATATATAGGGTTTTTTTCCTTTGTAATTGTAGTCTGAGATAAAGTTGTCTCCAGAGCTTCCAGCTCTGGGTAGTAAGAAGGCTTGGAAATGGAATTAGCTAGTAAACTTAAAGGTCACATGCAACCACAAAATCAAACATAATTAAAACACAATTTATCACTTATTCATGACATATAATATACATTGCTGATTATTAAAAAACATATAAACAAAATTATAAGCGTACAATCGCAAATCAAAAATGCTAATATTTTGTACCCTGGGTTTACTTCCCAAGAAGAAGACAGCCGGGATACGAACCAGTCAGAGCGGGTGGGTGTGCACCTCGTCGTAACGGCTGGTTCAACATTTGCGAGATGCCCTCACCTGCTCATCATTGTGTGTGTATATATATAGAGATGTTGGGTTTTGTAAATACATGCTCATTTTTTGTGTATAACATTTTGCAATCAATAGACATCATAACATAGTCATGTGTACAAGCATCACACCTGCCTGTCTGTGTAATTACATAATGTGACAGAGACCGAACTTCGGGCCATAAATCAATGCAATTTGTTTATGGTGTATAGCCTGATAGGTGTTCAAATTGCATGTGGTCAGTGATCGAATTGTGTAATTGAATAAATACTGTCATTAGCAGACAGGCGAGTTAAGACACATAGATGTCAATGGAAACAGACATTGTGTTTTGTCTGTGACGACGACTACATATCTACCATCACGGTTAGAAATTCTGTCAGGGCTTAATAAATCACTGCTTTTAAGTATCGAACTGAGAAAGTGACTCGGTAAGAAGAACGTGGTGAATAGACAAATGAAATTATATAAACAGTTCGTCCGGTAATCTACTGTCATAACGCCAAAGCGCTCAAGTGCCGGGGAATATCAACAAAACATTAGAAAATAAATCACACAAAGCCTTCACCGGTATTCACCCGGACAACCTGCAGCTTCCAAGCCCATCTCAGCCACTCCATCTCCAACGCCAAAGTCAAAACTACTGAATCACAAACACCAGAACAAATGCCAAACCAGAAACAGAAACTGCGCGCAAAAAGGGAAAAAAAGAGGCTAGAGGACTAAAACAGCTTGAACAACTGATGGTGCACATTGAACAAAGGAAAACTCTCCCTTCAGAGGATTGCCCGTCGAGGTCCAATAACTCCTTTTACGGGCCCTCTGGATATGGAGGTATTCCATCCCCACCTGACACCACAATAGGAGTTCATCAAACGCTTTCTCACGTTTGCGTGGCTTGACATGTCACCAGTGGAAGCACCATGAATCCACACAAAAACATGATCAAATGGAATTGCAGAGACTTAAGAATAATTATAATGAATTACAGTTATTGATTCAAGACTTAGAAACCATCCGCGTTTTGTCTCCAAGAAACCTACCTAAAAGGACTGATAAATCTTGACATCCGCGTCGGTACAGTTCCACCACTCGCCTTTCCTCCTCCCGGGAACAAAAGCTACAGGAGGCACTTCTATCCTGGTGAGGCAGGAACATCCTCCACAGCCCTGTTCCACTTAACACCAACCTACAAACAGTTGCTGTCCACGCACGACTCTTAACGCCGAGGGTTTACACTTTAGCCAGCTTACTCTATCTTCCTCCTCCTCAACTGTCCACCGAATCAGATATTCAGAACTTGTATAATCAACTCCCAAAGCCCTGCCATAATCATGGGCGACCTGAACGGCCGCAACCCTCTTTGGGAGAATTGCTGATACCACCACCATAAGGGGAAAGGTCTACCTGAAGATTTTCTCTCAATAATGATCATATGCATCTTCAACGATGGATCAAACACACTATCTCCATCCTGCCACTGGAACATACTTTTGCGCCCGATCTATCACTTACAGTTTCTAATCTCTTAAACGAGTTTGGAATGGTTTGGTCCACGATGACCTTTGTGGAGTGACCACTTCCCAGCTATTCTTACTCCTATCACTCCCGCGGATGAACCACCTTCAACAAGATGGAATTTTACTAAGCCAATTGGCCATTATTCCAAACTCTCTGCTCTGAAAAAGCTTATACCCGGACAATCTCCAGGAATGTTCCTGATCCCATGGAACTATTTTCTGATATCTTAACATACTATTGGAGACGGAAGTCCATTCATAAGTCCTTCTGCAAAACGCACATACCGCAAACCGCTGGTTTTGATTACAAAACTGCAAACAAGGCCTAGGAAAATAGGAAGAAGGCGGAAAAATACTTCCGTCAACATCCTACTGTGCATAACCTGAATGCCGTTAAAATGACAAATGCCAGACCAAAACGTGTTACTTAAACAAACCCGGCACGCCGGTCATGGAGGAAACATGCTATTGTCCAAAATCAACTCCCGCACACCCATGTCCAAGGAATTGGGGAACGATTCAAAGATTAAGGGGCAAAGGATCAAAATCCTGAAAGGGTTCGCCATCTCAAAGATGGTGACTCTTTAAGCAATAAAGTTGAAATAGCAAACAAGCTTGGCGAAACATTGGCAAACCACTCCTCCTCGTCAAACTATAACCCCAAGTTCCAGAAATACCAAATCCAACAAGAAAAGAAATCTGTCAATTTTAACTCTGATAATGGTGAGGATTACAATGAAACGTTTTCTCTCCATGAACCACGTACTGCCCTGGGGCAGAGCTCACGACACTACAGCAGGAGCTGATGATATTCATTATCGGCTTCTGGGAAACACCTATCCCTGATTCAAGTTTGGAAACTCTACTCAATATGTTGATGATGACGATTTTGGACACCGGTTTGCAACTTTCTCCTCCTTCAAAAGTGGCACAACGCCATTATCATCCCTATACAAAACCTGGGCCGGGATCATACCGATCCCTCAAACTACAAATCCTATATATCACTAACTGGCTGTGTATTTAAAACCATGGAGCGCATAGTCAACAATCGATTAATCTGGTACCTGAGACCAATAACCTCCTTAGTGACCTCCAGTATTGGTTTCCGAAGAAACTGGAAGTACCATTGTCCATCTGGTGCATCTATCTTCTTCGATTTAGAAAAAGCATACGATACAACGTGGAAGCATGTTATCTTAAAAGATTTACATGAATTTGGATTGAGGGGCAGATTCACCTCCCAGTTCATATCTCAGGATTTTAAAACAGCAGACAATTTCAAGTACGGGTAGGTCTCCACATTGTCTGATTATTTCCACCAAGATCCAGTGCGTCCCTCTGCAGGGCAGCATCTCTTGTCTATCATCACTTTTACTAGCATCAAAATTAACAGCCTCACTAACGTTCTGAACAGTTGTTGTTGATGGGTCCCTTTTTACGTGGACGATTTCAATATTTCATAGTCGTGGTAAGAACATGCACGCAATAGAAGGCAGCTACAACTCTGCCTTAACAAAATCCAAAATGGGCCAATGAAAAATGTCTTTGTACCAGACCACACACAAGGATCGAGACCTATCTTTAGATGGTATTCCCATCAAGGTAGTAGAAGAGGCCAAATTCCCAGGGACTCATATTCGACCGCCACCTGACATTCATTCTTGCCACACATAAAATATTTGAAAACCAAGTGGCAGAAGGCTCTGGACTTACTTTCAAAGTCGTTTCAAATGCTGAGGTGGATCTGATTACCTCCTTCACTTGTGTACAGATCTTTGGTTCAGCTCTAAACTAGACTATGGCTCCATTGTTTATGGTGGAGCCTGCAAAGAAATTTAGAAAAATTAGATTCTATCCACCACCAAGGCCTGAGGGCTCTGCCTGGGAGTTTTAGGACCTCTCCAGTAGGAGCAGTCTACATGCAGAGGCTAACGAACCTTCCTTGAACAACGCCTCATTAAACTTTCACTGCAGTATATCACTAAACTACGTTCAAAATGGAGTCCAATCCAGCATACAATAGTGTTTTCAACCCTCTGTATGAAAACTTGTTTCCCTAAACTGCTGCAAGCCTGGTTCCACCACTTGGAATCAGAATTCAACCACACATATCTGCAAAACAAATTGATCTCAATAGCATAGCACCTTACCGACTCCCTGTCTTCACCACCACCTGGCGGATGAATTTGAAACCACAGGTCGATCTTACTCTCACTAAATTCAAAATCTGAAACAAAACCCTTGATGTTCCAGCAGGAATACATCCAGTTACGTTCCAAGTATGACACCCATAGATCCATTTTCACAGACGGATCCAAGGATGAGGGCCAAGTCGCCAGTGCTACAGTCATTGATCTAAGACTGTCTCCCTCTAGGATTCCCGACAACAGTTCCATTTTTTCACTGCCGAGGCCAAAAGCTATCTTTTCAGCTTTGACCTATATTAAACAGCAGAATCATTCCAAAAACTTCATCGTTTTCACAGATTCATTATCTTGCCTTCAAGCACTTCAAAATGTTACTTCAAGTCACCCAATCATTCGTGACATTTTGGAACTTTACAACGACCTCTCTACTGGCCAATGTGACATCGTCCTCTGCTGGTTGCCGGGTCACGTCGGCATAGCAGGTAACACAAAGCTGATGCTGCAGCAAAAGCAGCTCTTGACAAGCCCTTATCTCCACTGCTGATCCCGTACAGCGATTTCAAACCCACTATCAAAAGCTATAGTCGGGACCTCATGCAAAAACGATGGGACACTCAAGTAGGAAGAAATAAACTGTATGAATTGAAACCAACAATTGGTTATACCTACTTGGGTTGTCAGTCAAGACGTGATGAGGTAATTTTTACGACGATGTCGTATTGGCCACAGCCGATTTACTCATGACTATCTGCTGAAAACGGATGGGGATGGACCCCCCATGTGTGTTTCTTGCGATGAGGTTTTCACCATCAAGCATATTCTGCTTTGAATGCGTGGACTTATCGTCTGCAAGGGACTCACATTATGATGCAACAAACGTAAAGATCTGTTCTCCCGCGTGAGCGCTCATCTGATAGTGAACTACCTGAGGGAAGTTGATCTGTATCATAAACTGTGAAATGTAACTATCATAAATTGTAACTGTGAAATGTGACTAACAAATTGCCTGCCTTTAAATTTGATGCTATGACTTTTTCTGCTTTTAAATGAAAATGTAATGAATATATGTTTTTGAAATAAAACTCATTCCGAGTATGTACTTACAATGTTTATTAATGCAAACTTGTTCTCGTCACTATATGGCGGGAATAATGCCGATGTGACGCAAAACCCAACTCAGTTCAATTCAATTCCAACCTGTGCGAACCTATTTCACTGCGTATGTGACTATGACCGCAGCCCAGCGCAGCGCAGCCAAACTGTTGAAACCACTTTTCCCCCCAAGCGCTGGGGGGAAATTAGTGAATCGTTTGAACTCCGATTTCGCGAGTTTTTTTTCATCGCGTTATTTTTCAACTTGATAAGTTGAATTTGCATTTTTGATGATTTGGTTCAGTAAGTCCATACCGAATGGTATCAGAATCTGCAAAGTTGTGTTTTACGTTGCATGTGACCTTTAAGGAAATTATGACCAATACCTATGAAAGTATTTTTATTAATATTTGACAGCCAAATTCAGCCAATATGTTTGTACGTGTCAGAAGCTTGGGGGGTTAAAATATCCGATAGCATTGAAAACAATTCACTTACAAGGATGTAAAATGTTTTTAAATATCGGTCCACAGACACCAAATGCAATAGTATATGGAGAATGTTGACGGTTTCCAGTTTATATTAATTCCTACGTTCGAACGATGAAATATTGGCTTAAGTTAATGACAATGCATGATGAACGAATTCCGAAAAGGCATATATTATGTTGTATTACCTAGATACTGCTGGGTACCACACACATGGACGTCTGAGATCCGTCATATACTTTGCTTACACGGTTTTGGATTTGCCCAGTTTTCACAAGCTGTGATCCGTGCCCTTTTATTCACATTTTAAAGAACGTGTGATCAACATGTTTTAACAAAATTGACATCTACTCTTGAAAATAGTTCATGCTATAAGTTATAATTCTACTACAATCTACGCGATTTGACACGCACAGTATACAACATTCAAGGAACGCTGACAAAGTTACTTCTGTCATACGTTATAAAACGTGCAACATACTACTGGTCCATTTTCAACAGTACAAAAGTACTCTCGCCATGATACAATTAATCAAAAAGACACAGACCTACAATTACACAACTATATCAGAAACAGTTGTGCCACGGCACTGTAGTTTACGGAAACGTGCTTAGCGCAACGAGAGAGGTCAAAACAAAACACACAGCCGAATCCGTAACATGATATGCATGCGTTACGCATTGCTATTTAACAAATTCCAGCTGAATCGGTGCGAAAATGAGTCACTAATGAGACAAGATGGCAATTTGTATAATGAAGGTAAAATGCGATGCACAGCAAAACCCGCACTATATTTGTTGATTCTTACTATTCAGTACCTACATAGTAAGTTTCAGCTGAATTGCTGCAGAAATGAGTCACAAATCAGTCAAAAAATGGCATTTTCAATATGGCCATATACATATTGCAAGAAGATATATGAAAATGTTCAGCTTCATCACTCAAGTAGATAGTAGTTTCAGAGAACATGTTTTAAAGATATAACTGAAATTAAAGGCCGTGTCGAATAACAGGTCAAACAGAGGTAAAATGGCGAAATAAAGCAAATGTGTTGAGTTTGCTATCTGGCACAGATATATCAACTTTCAGCTGATTCACTGCAGAAATTGGGGACTAAAGAGCGAAAATGGCATTTTCAGTATATGGCGGCTGTAGTCGCCATATCTGAAATTGGATCGGAATGCCTCTAACAACCTTTGGTGTCCTCTGGTTTGGAACATGTATGTCAAATTTCAGCCTCATCGGCTAAGTAGTTTTGGAAATGATGTTTACAGATGTCGCACGACGACGGACATACAGCCAACGACATAAGCTCATCTGAAGTTTGTCCAGGTGAGCTAAAATGTGTCTATGTTCACCATCCAACCAGTGTGCGAAATAGTTTCCAAATTGTACTTACCAGTCGGGCAAACTATGCCTGAAAGTTTCTAGCCCACAAAATATATCACTAGCCCGAAATTTGACACGGGTTTCATCATTAAGCTGCCAATATGATGAACATTTTTATCAGGCCATAATCTTGCATGATTTAAAAGTATATTATAAGTTAACATGTCGGAGAGAATTATATGTTTTCAAAATCACCCCATGAAAGTTCACTTGCCAGTCGGCCCAGTGACTGTGGAGATTTACTGGCCCGACTGGAATTTTACTAGCCACGGACTAGCGGACCAGTGGCTATTTCGCACATTGCATCAAACCACAGATGTCCGGTACGTTGCATACGCGTATATATCTTAACATATGTATCTTACTTGACAGTGTAGAAACAGCGAGGGTCATTATTCAACGAGGGTATCTTTTCATTACGTGAACCGGGTTTATTTTCAATAGCAGCCGGGTAAATATTCAATGTTGAAAAAAGACCCCGGGCGTTGAAAAGTGAGTCCGGGTAATAATTCAATGTTGAAAATGTACCCGCCGGGCACCTTTTCAACGCAGGTATGTTTTCAATCTTACACCGGCTTTCAAAATTGGTGACAGTATCATAGAACCAAGTAAAAAGGCTCGCAATCTGGGAGTAATTCAGGACTCTGTTTTTTCACTTGAAGACCATATCAGCCAAATCTGCAAACAGGCATACTTCCATATCAGGAACATTGCTCTAATAAGGAAGTATATAAACACACGTGTGGCTGCATCACTCATCCAGGCATACGTGTTATCCCGTCTGGATTATTGTAATGCTCTCTTGGTTGGGTTACCAAAACAACGAATTGCAAAGTTACAGCGGGTACAAAATTTAGCTGCTAGAGTTATCTCTCGAACCGGCAAAAATGAGCACATAACTCCAGTTCTGATGCATCTGCATTGGCTCCCAATAGTCAAACGGATAGAATTTAAGATTCTTGTGCTTGTATACAAAGCTTTTCACGGTATTGGCCCATCATACATCAATGAACTGATCCAGTGCCATCAACCCTCCCGTTCCCTACGTTCTAGTAGTGCCCAGTTACTAGTTGTGCCACGTACGAGAACAAAGACATTTGGAGACAGATGTTTCTCAAAAGCAGGTCCTTTACTTTGGAACAACATCCCATTGGGCATTAAAAGTGCAGAGAAAATCTGTGCATTTAAGAGAATGTTGAAAACATTCTTTTTCAAATCATGTTACAGTTCCGAGTGACACTTTCTTTGTCAGACTCATACGAAAGCGCCTTTGAGCAGGACTCATCTGGATATTGGCGCTATATAAATCTCTATATATTATTATTATTTATTATTATGTCCATCCAAATGTGATAAAATTCTCCTCACTGTTAAGTTGTAAAAATCCAGTTCTTCTACAAAATATGTCAATGTTCATTTACTATGCTATGATTACCCGATCTAAATTCCTCTCAAATGTAACATAACTTTATGTACTATAAGCCTGAGGCCTCCTCAGTGCAAATAAAGATTATTATTATTATTATTATTATTATGACGCGAAATACTTTCCCATACTATGACATTTACAGACGGTTTTCATCACTCTTTTCTCACTGGCTTGTATTGCATGGATCTCGTAGGGATGCTTGGGGATGTTACCAGCAGTGTGATTCTGATCCGTGATACTGATACTGTGAAACTGATGCTGCAATACTGACACTTTGATACTGATACGTGATACTGATACCGTGATACTGATACTGTGATACTGATACTTTGATACTGATACGTGAAACTGATACGTGAAACTGATACGTGAAACTGATACTGTGATACTGATACTGTGATACTGATACGTGATACTGATACTGATACTGATACTTTGATACTGATACTTTGATACTGATACGTGATACAGACACTGTGATACTGATACTTTGATACTGATACATGATACTGATACGTGATACTGATACGTGATACTGATACTGTAATACTGATACTGTGAAACTGATACTGAGATACTGATACTTTGATACTGATACGTGATGCTGATACGTGATACTGTGATACTGATACTTTGATACTGATACTTTGATACTGATACCGTGATACTGATACTGTAATGCCGATAATGTGCTACCGATACAGTGCTTCTGATACTGTGCTACTGATACTGTGATACCGATAGTGTGATACTGATACTGTGGTACTGATACTGTGCTAATGATACTGTGATAATTGATACTGGGAAACTGATACTGGGATACCGATACCGTGATACTGATACTGTGACACTTATACCGTCATACTGATACTCTGATAGTGATACCGTGATACCGCTACTGTGTTACCGCTACTGTGCTACTGATACTGTGCTACTGATACTGTGCTACTGACACTGTGCTACTGATACTGTGCTACTGATACTGTGATACCGATACCGTGATAATGATACCGTGATGCTGATGGTGTGCTACTGACACTGTGATACCGATACCGTGATACTGATACTGTGCTACTGATAGTGTGCTACCGATACCGTGCTACTGATACTGTGCTACTGATACTGTGCTACTGATACTGTGATACTGATACCGTGATACTGATACTTTGATACTAATGCTGTTCTTCTGATACTGTGCTACTGATACTGTGCTACTGACACTGTGCTACTGCTACTGTGCTACTGATACTGTGATACCGATAGTGTGCTACTGATACTGTGCTAATGATACTGTGATAATTGATACTGGGAAACTGATACTGGGATACCGATACCGTGATACTGATACTGTGACACTTATACCGTCATACTGATACTCTGATAGTGATACCGTGATACCGCTACTGTGTTACCGCTACTGTGCTACTGATACTGTGCTACTGATACTGTGCTACTGACACTGTGCTACTGATACTGTGCTACTGATACTGTGATACCGATACCGTGATAATGATACCGTGATGCTGATGGTGTGCTACTGACACTGTGATACCGATACCGTGATACTGATACTGTGCTACTGATAGTGTGCTACCGATACCGTGCTACTGATACTGTGCTACTGATACTGTGCTACTGATACTGTGATACTGATACCGTGATACTGATACTTTGATACTAATGCTGTTCTTCTGATACTGTGCTACTGATACTGTGCTACTGACACTGTGCTACTGCTACTGTGCTACTGATACTGTGATACCGATAGTGTGCTACTGATACTGTGCTACTGATACTGTGATACCGACACCGTGATACTGATACTGCGATACTGATACTGTGCTACTGATGCTGTGATACCGATACCGCGATACTGATACTGTGCTACTGACACTGTGCTACTGATACTGTGCTACTGACACTGTGCTACTGATACTGTGCTACTGATACTGTGCTACTGATACCGTGACACTGATACTGTGCTACTGATACTGTGTTACTGACACTGTGATACTGATACTGTGCTACTGATACCGTGATACTGATACTGTGATACTGATACTGTGATACTGATACTGTGCTACTGATACTGTGCTACTGATACTGTGATACCGAGACTGTGATACTGACACTGTGCTAGTGATACCGTGATACTGATACTGTGCTACTGATACTGTGATACTGAGACTATGATACTGATACTGTGCTACATATACTGTGATACTGATATCCTGATACTGATACTGTGATACTGAGACTATGATACTGATACTGTGCTACTGATACTGTGATACCGATACCGTGATACTGATACCGTGATACCGATACCGTGATACCGATACCGTGATACCGATACTTTGATACCGATGCTGTTCCTTCCGATACCGTGCTACTGATACCGTGCTACTGACACCGTGCTACTGATACCGTGCTACTGATACCGACCGATACCGTGCCACTGATACCGTGCCACTGATACCGTGATACCGATACCGCGCTACTGATACCGTGCCACTGATACCGTGCCACTGATACCGTGATACCGATACCGTGATACCGATTACCGTGATACCGATACCGTGATACTGATACCGTGCCACTGATACCGTGATACCGAGATCCGTGATACCGACACTGTGCTAGCGATACCGTGATACCGATACCGTGATACCGATACCGTGCCACTGATACCGTGATACCGAGACCGTGATACCGACACTGTGCCAGTGATACCGTGATACCGATACCGTGCCGCTGATACCGTGATACCGAGACCATGATACCGATACCGTGCCACATACACCGTGATACCGATATCCTGATACCGATACCGTGATACCGATACCGTGATACCGAGACTATGATACTGATACTGTGCTACATATACTGTGCTACATATACTGTGATACTGATACTGTGATACTGATACTGTGATACTGAGACTGTGATACTGATACTGTGCTACAGATACTGTGATACTGATACTGTGCTACTGATAGTGTTACTGATATGTGATACTGATACCATGGTACTGATATTGTGATAGTGATACCGTGATAATGATACTGTGCTACTGATACTGTGATACGTGATACTGATACGGGATGCTGAAACTGTGGTACTGATACTGTGATACTGATAATGTGATACTGATACTGTGATACTGATACTGTGGTACTGATACTTTGCTACTGATACTGTGATACCGATACTGTGGTAGTGATACTGTGCTACCGATACTGTGCTACTGATACTGTTGTACTGATACTGTGCTACTGGTACAGTGATACTGCGATACTGATAACGTGATACTGATACTGTGATACTGCGATACTGATAACGTGATACTGATACTGTGATACCGATCCTGTGATACCGATACTGTGATACTGATACTGATGGTGAACGTATGGTCACAGACCGCCGTATTGGGGTATTGCTTTGCCGCAGGGGTGATGCTTTGGGCGGCTTTTGACATCAAAGAAACAATAACCTTTTTGGTGAAAATGGTATAAGCGGCGGCTGCTACCATTAGAACAGGACATGTTTCCGAACACCCGGTGTCATATTACACTTTCTCAGGGGTCCATTTAAAAGACTCTCATCGCCATGTTGCTGTTACACCATGTGGAATCTGTTTCGACGGTGAATCAAGGTTATTCCTTCCGGTTGACGTTAGATGATATATCTTTTTCCTAGACATATGTAACGCTCATTTGTAACGTTCAGCTCAAACCTAAAGCATTTTTTGTTAATTTGATCTTGTTTTGCAGACAAGATGTCTAGCGAACCACCCCCTCCACCCACCTACGAGCAGGTCTTGTTAGAGACCCAGGATGATGCCAATATGGAAATATTCACAGTACAAAACTCCGGTAAGACTTCCCCTATAAGTATTTTCGTGTTTGATATTTTTGGCGCGGAAACAAAGAAGTCATAAGATGAAACATCAATACACGGGGAAAACGTGACTGAACATTAGGCAGTATCTTCAATTTAATGAAAATATATGAAGCTTCATTTGTTGAAATGAAATAGAACTGAGCCATGAGTGAAAACTGGACGAGTTAACAAAAAGCACTCTACTACAAAGACTATCAAATGAGGAAAAGCCAGTGGTTGGTTGATGTCCTCTTTGTGGAGTACCTAGTTGGATGGCTGGACAACGTGGACAACGTGGACAACGATCCATGACATTCCAGGGGATTCTTGTGGACATGTCTGGGAGGCGCAGGGCACATCAATATTGACGCTGTTCTGTACAGTTCCGACTGTTTGGGGCCAGGCGTTGTCATGCTGATAAAGCGACATTACGCGGCCGATGTTGTAGAAGTGGTTTGGCAGTTGGGTGAATAATGCCATCAATGTAACGCTGAGCTGTCACATTGCTCTTTACCAACGACCAGTGGTGTTCTCGACGGCACACAAACTCCTTCCTCACACGATAACTACCCTCGGCCATAAGATCTCGGCCTCCTGAACGCCACCGCCGTTCTTTCTTCCATTCAGCGTTAAACACAGTGTCTTTCTTCGACGCTTATCTTACAGAACCGGATTTCCAAAGTGATGAAGACCCTGAGCCAGTCACGTCCCTGACGACGATGGTGCTCTGTTAATAACTGTCCCCAGTAAGCTCTGTAAGCCCTAATTCGATGAACCATGTCTCGCCTGGTCTCTGTCTGTCAATTTACCATATGACGCAAGGCATTCATCGCTGATGATGTTACTATGTCAGAAATCGATTCCGCAGATGCAAAGTACAAAAAGTAAGGCGTAGGTACCCCTAGTCTTAATGTTCTTGTCTTCGTCCGATGTCAGGGCGGCCTGTCTGTAACGTTGCATCATGGTAGTTACAGCGACACGGAGAAACCAAACGTTGTACCAATGTTTGCAAGGGTGGCCCCAATGTCATTTTGTTCAACATTCTCTGACACTGCAGTCTAGATAAGCAATAGTCATTTTCAGCACAGGTTAATGGTAAGGGTGAAAACTAGGTCTTGATATAGGCCAGTGGAACATGTATTCTTCATGATAATTCATTTCATACATCCATTCTTTCAAAAGGGGTAATGCACCCTCGATAATGATCGTGCACACGAACAGGGTTTCCATCTTAATGGCATGTATATATCAAGATGAATATTTTCTATCCATGATGAACTGCAATAATCCTTTGCTAAACATTTACGATCATGTTTTCGGCCCTGAAGTGCTGCGTTGATTACCACAGCACATGCCACCTCTTGACAAACGGAACAACGTAATCATCATCAGTAGTAGTAACCAAACTCATGTCTATTTTAATTTTACATTGTCATTATAATGAAGCCGTTTTTCACGTGTTTTATCAGGTGTGGGGAATCTAGATTATAGCGCCTACGAAGCCGACGGTCAAAGGCCGCCTCCACCAAGACAAGCTTTTGCAACATCATCTACTGAACAAGCTGCACCCTTACCCCGAGCAGGAACATCGGCACCTGCGGCCGACCCTTCTTTGAAAGGCTTCAAAAGCAAGGAAGACCGAAGAGGTGAACCGTCGTGAGGTCGTGTCAATTAGATCACACGTCCATTAAACATCCCATGACAGATATTCCTGTTTGTAATGGTGAACCAACGTAAGGTCGTGTCAATTAGATCACACCACCTTTAAACATCCCATGACAGATACCCCTGTTTGTAACGGTGAAACAACGTAAGGTAGTGTCAGTTAGGTCACACGTCCATTACACTTCCCATGACAGATATTCCTGTTTGTAATAATGAACCAACGTAAGATAGTGTCAATTAGATCACACCACCTTTAAACATTCCATGACAGATATTCCTGTTAGTAATGGTGAACCAACGTAAGGTCGTTTCAGTTAGAAAACACGGCCATGAAACATCCCATGACAGATATTCCTGTTTGTTTTACAGTGGGGTGTTTCTGTGGGCCTTTTTCGTCTTGGCTATAATCCTCCCCAAAAAGTAAGTACATGGTTGGAGATTTGGGCTCCTCTTCGGTAACGTTCTAGTGAACCTCCCGAGGCAAGACCACCTGTCTGTATTAAAGGCTAGTTTCTACCCTGGGCATTACCTACCTACTTTGCTAACAAACCTGTGATTATATGGGATTCAAACTCTGAAAAAATCATTATCATTATTTTTTACCAATTACATTTGTTGTCTTTAAAGGGTTAGAGCTATATGATGCGGGTTAAATCTTCTTTTTGATGTTCAAAAGGTGATGCACATTTGCGTCTTTCTTTACAGGAAAATAGTTCAAGGAAACGGCATAACTTTATCATATTTGTAAGTACCCGGAGAAGAATACAATTCAGGAACGTAGTCATACTAAACCTGTCTTATAAACCACTGACAATAACGAATGGCAGTTGGCATACCTAATTCGTGCATTGACAATATATCAGTGGAACATGTTTAGATCAGCTGTTTGTGACTTACGGCGATATGTAATGCCGTGACCGTCGGTCGTCTAGACGGATCACAAACCCAAGCAAGCTGAGACGGACGAACACTAGATTTGATGGTTACAGTCGCTGCTTCGATGTCGAGATCAAGTACAGTCAACTGTAACACTGAGTTGTGGATCGAACCTTTACACCTCAACTAGGTGCTTATTTACAAGGTGTGTGTTTGGTTGGCATGTAATTTACATACAAAGACGTTCTAGCTCCATGCATAACTGTAAATGCATTTGTGTTTCAGAGCTTCACCTATGCATGCCTTCTTGGAGCAGTATCTGGGTGAGTTTATATCTACATTTTGTGACATATTTATATATTCCTGGAGAAAAACTAAAATTACAATATATCTGGGCGCTATCTTCTATCAAATATGTTATCGTTGGTGGCAACTACCCACGAGAAGTGGTCCATATGTCATTATTGGCAACTGACATTTGATCCAGTTGATCATCACCAGTCACCTGAGTGGTGTTCCTGGACTCTAGCGTTCGCTGGCCACTACCAGGCGATGCCGTGTGTCGTTAGTGGCAACAAACAGACTGTCGGATAAATATGAAATTAATACATTTATCCAACTTGAATTCAGATATGTTGAACGTCATAGTATGAAATAGATACTCCGTCAACAACTCACATTTTAAGGACAGATAACAATCTATGGATGCGCAACTGCTTATTTAAAGTGAGAGCGATGTTAACATCGACATCAAGCAAGTGATGATCCTCAATAAGGATTGAAAGGCATATCTATCTAGGCGATGCGTTGTTAACTGGCTTCCCTATTTCATTGCAGTCCTAACTCCCATTGCACTGTACAAACACATCTTCACACTTGTATGTATGCCTCTCTATCGTGTTCTGTTCGTCACTTCTTTGATATCGATGTTAGAACACGTCGCTCTCACTGTAATAAATAGGTTGTTCATCTATAGATTGGTATACTTCCTTACAGCTCCAACTTCTACATGCCCCTCAAATAAGCTAATACACATTTGGATGAAATTACAGTAATTTTCTGTTCATATCGTTTTTAAAAACATTGTTTGAAGGGGGTTTGGGTGGAGTAGTACAAATCGGCTCTAAGTTACAATACGTAACTAAAAAAAACCCGTCTCGTGTCATGTTCTTTGCACCAGTCAATTTTTTTAACAACAGGCGTTAAACACGTGCAAACATGTATCAAACATGTATATTTTGCTCAAATGTATTTCCATCAATGTTATATTTCAGGCATTTTGCAACCTACAGCTTGCTGTCCGCTAGTGTAATGATGGGACTCACCTACCTGTCTGTCGCCATCTTTTCCGTAAAGGTAGGGACGATCATAGTATAAAATAGATATCTTTTTATCTTTTTTCCGCTCACTTCAACAAGCGCCGTTGAGCAGTCATGTCCAATCTGGAAACCAGGCTCTACACAAATCAATTATCATTCATTCATTCATTCATTCATTCATCAGAGGACTAGAAACTGTCTTTCTAAACTTTGTAAGATATTCCATTAAACTCTCTTTTCATATGTGTTATGAAATATTGGCTGAAAGCGTTCGCTCGTCACGCCGACGTCGACGGTTTCGATTCTTCACATGGGTACAATATGTGAAGCCCATTTTCCGTGTCCCTCGCCGTGATATTGCTGGAATATTGCTAAAACTAAACTCACTCATTCACTCACTTATGTTACTATTAAAACGTGAAATACACAAACCATGGCCTTGTTTAGTCAGTTAAGTCATGGGGCAATGAGGTAGTGTTCGTTCTTCAAGCCGAAGTTCCGGGTTCGATTCCACACTTAGGTACAATATTTGGAGTCCATTTCTGATGTCCCCTGCCGCGACATTGAAGGAATAGAGACGTGGAACCCGACTTACCTACTCAGCCTTTTAATCCGTTGAGATCCGGGTTAGAATTTGTCTTCAGCAACCCATGCTTGTCGTAAGAGGCGACTAACGGGATCGGGTTGGTGACACATGTCATCGTATCTTAATTGCGTCGATCGATGCTCATGCTGTTGGTCACTGGAATGTCTGGCCCAGACACGATTATTTACAGACTGCAGACATATAATTGGAATATTGCTGAGTGCGGCGTTAAACAACGACCATCGAACTACTCACTGTTTAACTTATGTAACACAACCTTTATGTTTTAGGCTGACATCAACATGAAGAAGGGGCTAATTTTTGTCACCGTCGTGGTGTTCGTCGTCACTGGCGCCATCTGCATCGGCACTTACTTCGCCTTTGGACTTTACAAGGTGAGTGACAGTGAAGGACCATGCCACATACTTACGTCAAGCACCACCAGCACAGAAAATACTATTATGAGTCTTTCAAGTCTTAAATATTTTAAAATCTGAGACATTCAACACATTTTTGTAGTTTAACCAGCTGTGTTGTAGTTTAACATGACACAAGCTTGCAACGTAAACAGTATTTTGTTATAATAAGGTGAAATACCTTATATGTTTATATTTACAGCTTCGGGACACTGCCATTGGTGGAGCCATTGCATTTGTCCTCTGTGAGGTAAGTGAATAGGATGGACAGACGCAGATGAATTTCCGAGTACAAGGAAATATTTAAAGAAGTGTTATTTTTTATGAAAACACAAATTCTTTATGGATCGTGAAAAAACTGACGGCGGATTTTTTATGCATAAATGTGCAGAATACAGGAACCTCTGACATTGTTTTGTACTAAGTAACATTATACCAACTGTAACTATAGTTTCTATAAGGATTATATGTTATGAGAGTTTTGTGTGAACAATAAGGTACATGAAATTACTATTCTTTATGCATCGTTAATACAAAGGCATGATCATGCTGTTGATCCCTGGATTGTCTGGTCCAGACTCGATTATTTACAGGCCGCCGCAATATAGCTGGAATATAGCTGAGTGCGGCGTAAAACTAAACTCACTCACTCATTATCATCACTGATTATCAAAGCAGCTACGTTTTAGTGTTTTAATGTGCTAAGTATACATGTAGATAGTAGACGAGATGCATTGTTTGTCGAATTACGTCCACATCTTGTGATTAAAAATACAGAGATTTAAACCTGATGAAGATCAGTGAACGCCCAAGGGTAAACATTAATGTTATTACAATTAGTGATGCTGGTATATTCCCTTTCAGCTCTTTACCACGTCCATTCAGCTGATGCTAGCTAAGGACAACCATGGTTTCACCAAAGAGAACCACTGCCTGGCTTTCTTTAATATATTTTCGCATACGAAGGATGCAATTATCCTTTGCATAGCTAAGCTTTTGTGTTGCGCAATATAGCCTGTGCTGCGAATGTTGCTCAAATTTCAAGACCCCGTAGGTTCTCCGCCATGGCTGAGACACGACACGAGGCATATTGTATGTTTTATTACCTTGATAACGTGGTACATGTACACACAATTACTAGCAATATCAGTAGTGTCAATATGTATCTGTTTTAGACAGTGTTATTTTCCCGTCTAAGAACTGAAGTGCCTTTAGTTTGGTGGGTAGGTCTACTGATATTGATTTTGTTTGTTTTACTTTACTCGATCATGAATAGAATTGTTGGTTTTTTTATCTCTGTTCAGATTTCCCCTGACAGTAGAATTTCATCATCAGCATAAGTACTGGTTTTGTCCCTAAAGTTACAAAGTACAAAACTTAATTCTTCACATAGTTACATGTTCATTTTGGACCAAGATTGGAATGAAAAAAATCGTTGGTCTTAAGTTGTACTGAAACAGATGTTCGACATAATGGATTGCCGGCAAAAATATGTGCGACGAAGAAGAACAACTTACGATCGTGGGTTCAAATACCACCTCTTAAGCTGGCAAGCTGGAATGGAAGTGTTAGCACCCATAGTGTTAACTGTCTTGGTAGGTTCACCCATAGTGTTGGCATATCTGTCTGGCAGTGCTGTTGTCGCATCCTGTTCTTGGTAGGTTCCGCTGACACAACCATAGTGCTGGCACATCTGTCTGGTATAGATGTTACACCCTGGTCTTGATAGGTTCAACTGACGCTCCCATAGTGTTAACTGTCTGGTAGTGATGTTACAGATTCCGCAGACACAACCATAGTGTTGGCACATCTGTCTGGTAGTCATGTTGCACCCTGGTCTTGGTAGATTCCGCTGACACTACCATAGTGTTGGCACATCTGTCTGGTAGTGTGGTCTTGGTAGGCTCCGCCGACACAACCATAGTGTTGGCACGTCTGTCTGGTAGTCATGTTGCACCCTGGTCTTGGTAGATTCCGCTGACACTACCATAGTGTTGGCACATCTGTCTGGTAGTGTGGTCTTGGTAGGCTCCGCCGACACAACCATAGTGTTGGCACATCTGTCTGGTAGTCATGTTGCACCCTGGTCTTGGTAGATTCCGCTGACACTACCATAGTGTTGGCACATCTGTCTGGTAGTGTGGTCTTGGTAGGCTCCGCCGACACAACCATAGTGTTGGCACATCTGTCTGGTAGTCATGTTGCACCCTGGTCTTGGTAGGTTCACCCATAGTGTTGGCACGTCTGTCTGGTAGTGATGTCGGACCCTGGTCTTGGTAGGTTCCGCTGACACAATCATAGTGTTGGCACGTCTGTCTGGTAGTGATGTCGCACCCTGAACTTGGTAGGTTCCGGTGACACAACCATAGTGTTGGCACCGGAAGTGATGTATCTACTATGTTATTGACTTACTGTTAAGAATTTGTATATAACATGTAAATGTGTACATTTCCTTCACTCACTGACACTCAAATGAATAGTAATAAAACTTTACGAATTGCTGATATTTTATGAAGAAAACTACAGTTCAAGTCAAATACTATTTCACATGCTAGTAACGCTAGTTGATAAATAAAATACAATGTACCAGTATGAAATGAATATGTGTTCTTGTTTTTAATGAACATGATCAGTATTTATATCTCATGTTATTACTCACACTTAAGATGAAATGTTTAACCCCCTGAAGCAGGAGTATTGTTGTCACACATATCATGGGACCATATATACAGTTACAGACACTTGTGAGATTTTCCTAGTGGCCCAAGTGGTGATGTATCTGTAAAAAAAACCACACTTTTGGTGGTCACTAACTGCTATTTTCTTCTCCAAAATATCAGTGGCCCAAAGACAAAAGTGGTGGCCATCTGCCACTAGTAGTTTCTATCACTGTATATATGGTGCCATGCATATGGCAGTCTAAGGGTTAAGGTGATTTACAAGTTTGAATTCATTGAATATCTATAGGTTGGTATTTAAACATAAAACAGCAATGATAACAAAAGTCAAGGTGAGGTAAACATTCAGTTTAATGATTTAAACATCAATTCAATGAGAATATGTATTTATAATTTATCATTCTTGTTGGTGATATATCACATTGCAAAATCACATACATCTCATAAGCTTAAGCAGCCTACTAGATGTCTGAAACATACATGACTACTCAGTCTTTGTCCTTGATGAGTTCTGGTCTGAGGTTACACAGGACTGCACACACTTTGACTATCTTATCCAACTTTTGAACAGAATTAAGAGGTAGAACCTGATTCAAAATTCTGTAAGACTTCAACCTGGTAATTGCTCTTTCTACATGTATTCTTACAGATGCAATTCTTCGTGTTTCTATACACTCTGTAGCACTCAGTTGTTTACGACCCTTCATAAAAGCAGGAATGTTCACTTTCACTCTTCTAGCATTAAGTTCATTGCTTATTGTAAAGCCTCTATCTGTCATTACCTCATCACCAGGTAACAAGTAGTTTAGAAAAACCGAGTTCTTGGTGATATACACATCACTTGCACGACCCCGATAGCATCTTGAAACATACATAATATACCCATTGGGAGCAAACGCAACAAGAGTTTTGGCAGTATTGTGACTTTTATATGCACTGTAGGTTTGAGCTCTAACCTCCAATGAAAATGGACGTTGCAAGAACATTTCTGTAAGTCAATAATGCAGGTAGTGTGTGGATAGGTAGTCTTAAAGGACATTGGCATTGAGGATCTAATAACATCTCTTGGGAGCCAAACAATGCAATCCTTCAGCTTTCTGGCTAAAATTGAGATACAAATTCCTAAAATTTTACTTGCTAATTGCGTGGAAATTGAAAATCTTCTCCCGAGATCAAGAAACTGAATTCCCAGCCTAAGTCTCATAAGTGTGAGTAGTGTTTGATCTGAGAGTGGCATCTTAATGTTTGACCGCAGTACAGCTGTAAGATAACTTATTAATGACAGAAACACTTGTAGAGTAAGTCCAGTGTAAAACACAGAATCAGTGTCAGTCTTAATACTGTCTGCAGAAAAGGTAGGAAAATTAACCTGAACAGAGACATTCTTTGTTTTGGTCGTGTAGTGCTGGGTTGCATAACGGTGATCTACTGACTTGTTAAAATGAACGTGTACTCCTACAGTTCTGTTTGGAACTTTTATCATAGGTCTGTGAAGACAAAAACAAGACTTCTGTTTACAACAGTCACAATTTCTTGGTCTGGAGCCATCATTCTCCTTTTCCTTCTCTTCAGCTTGAGATACAGGTTGATCTGTCAGTTCAGCTTCAGCATGGCACTCCTCAGTCAGTTGATTGCTCCTTGGGGTCCGAGAAACATCAGAGAGAGGGTGTCGGAAAATGGTCCTTCTCCCTTGTGTCACCTGGAGAGTGGAAAGTTAAAGTATAACAGGCTATTATACATTTACATCAAGGAACAGTAATAAATAGTTAATAACATAATTGTCAAAATAACTTTACGTTTAATACATCACAAGTAGGACTATATTGTACATTACATTAAACTAAAAGTACACTAACCTTTATTTGATATCCCAAATTTAAGACTGGAACAGGATTTTGTTTGCTTGGATGGCCATCCAAAAAATGAATTGAGCATATCTGAAAAAAAGTTATAGAAATAAAATAATTACATTTCTATTTAGCCAATGTCACTCCAGTAACTGCAATGGGTTATCACATTTTCAACAATTTTGTTCACTCGAGCCTTTATGTTTATGTAAATAAGAAATTCTTTACATCCGTGTACTATGTGTACGCTAACGATACACGGAGGGTAAAGTAATTAAGTAATAATAAATTACATAATAAATTAATCGAGTAATGTTATTATTAACTAATTTTAAGTAAAGATATATTGAGTAAATAATGATAAATAGACTGTTTCCTCTCAATATTTTTGAGATATATTGCAAGATATCAGTAAGTTTCTACAATTGAAATGTCTCTAGAATAATGATTTGTAGCACATAAGCTTTTAAAATGTTGGAATATGTTACTAGTAAAAATTGTCGTTCAACCCTTTGTTGCATAGCTTTACCCTACAGTGCATTCGTACCTCCTATACTGTAACATAGGAGGTACGAATGCTACGAGATCTTAAGCTTACGAGAGCTTTGTGAAACGGGGTCCAGCACTGTAGGCCCTACATGAATAACAAAATATCTAATGTTTCATTATCTCTAGTTATCAGATGGGATAAACTATTGTGCCACTAATTATCTTGACATACCACAGTGCTATGAGATGAGTGAAAATCCTTCCGATTAACACGTGACACCCAAACACGACGACGATCTTCATTCACAGGAAACCTATGGAGATGATAGGGAAACAAACAAGGGCAGTCCTTCCGTGGCAGTTTATGGACTGTACAGGGCAATTCCTTCCATATACGTAGATTTCTCTGGCTATTTGAACAGTCTTTCATATCACAAATTCTCCCTGATCCACGTTCATAAGGCCTACATCTGTCCCGAGACATATTTTCGAAAAAACCCAGCAAGTTCCCAGACGTAAACGTCAATGTCAATTTGCAGCCGCTTAATGGCGGACGACTCTAGCGCCACCACAAAGGGGAATAATTGAGAGTGGCACCAAGCACTCCTGTGTGTACAATCAGCGTGTTCTCCAGGGACGCCAGTACCAAGGTCGGACTTGAGTTATTCTGGTATTGTGTACACATCATACTGAAACCATTGCTCTCCTGACAGTTCAATCGTTTTCGAGAGAATGAGCATGTTTACCTCCTGTGGGTGGAGAGAACATCACGGATGAATGGTTCAGCATGCTACATTGCCTTTGTGAGTGTCGTCGACCCATGTTGTCACGATGTAGTCGTTGAAGACGCCAGCTCTTGGGACGTCAGGAGTGTCATCCATGGCTTCAATCCAAGTGTCTTGGACCGCGGCTTGAGGAAGTAGAGGTAGTCCAGCTGCTCTCCTGATCCACTTGGTGACTTCGGGGTTTTCCTTGTAGGCAACAGCTAGTCCAAGATCCTGAACCTTCCTCCAGATGGCTTGACAGAAATGGAAGAAACAGCCCTTCACGTCAGCAGTGGGAAATTCTGTTTCTATGGCGTGGATTGCTGCTAGCTCAAAATCGGTCTGGATGCAGGCAGGATCAAGCGGTCTGTTGAGTCTCTGCTGAACTTCATCCTTGAGCAATCGGAAGAGTCTGGAGTAGGTTGTTGTCTGGCGGTCCGGAAGAAGGGCGAAGATGAGGGGATATGTTGTTCCGAAGGCCAAGATCTTGTCGTCATGGCCGTCCGCAAACAGGAGGAATGGTCTACCATCTGCTGTCTGCGTCCAGGGATCTTGGAGGTCGACTTCTGATCTCGTCTGTGGTAAGACAGGAATCGTCTTCTGGCGGTGGCGGTACAGGGCACTGCTAACAGATGGAAAGGAGGGCATGGTACGTGTCTCGTCATCAGTCAGGTTGGTAAGCTCGTTGTTGTAGATGGTGCGCATCGGTATTGACTCCTCCCTGGCTCTCTTCCTCAGGTTGCTGACAAACCGGACCTTCTGGCTATCCTCTGGTGGGTGATTGTGTTCAGTCGTATTTCTTACCACATCGCCAACAGTTGTGACTCTTCCTTTGCATGTTGACTGCACACACTTCCAGTGTACACAGGTCTGTCGCTCAACATTCTTAGTGTGAAGATATCCATCCAACAGAACTTGACGGCTACCTCTCCGTGACATAACAAACTCAGCATTGCGAAGACCAGCCATGTTGATGCCATGTTTGTTTCATGTCAGCACTTATATACTGTATGGAACAATCTCAATTTCCTGTATCATCTCCACGTTTTATTTCTCTCAACTTCTCAACATTGTAATATATGTAACATTAAAGTGCACTATAACAACTTTTCTTAACAACATTTAGCAATCACAACACTTTTCCAATTGTATGTTTCTTCTACTCAGGGTTGAGGTTTGTTTTCATCATGAGACCACTAATTTCCTTGCCACAAAAGACTAATCACATTTATGCATCCCTGATCTCATCTATGCTCCATGCACTAATCCCTCTTTAGGATTAGTCTATTATATCAGACAGGTAAATGCTAGGTGTTGTTTTAACTAGCTGTAGGGGTACTGGAGTGTAGGGGTAGTGGCATGTAGGGGTTATGGGTGTGAACCATCTTGAGTTACGCGGCGTCAGTACAGGCATTCTTCGTTCACGTTAACAGAATACTCGGCTACACCAAATACACGTCAGTAAGTAATCATGTTTGTATTTAGTTATACATATTCATTGAGAGAGAGAGGGAGAGAAAGTTGTTGGAACGTTATATCCGACCATGTTGCTAACTCAGCTAACTGATCATTACATGCCCAGATTAATGTTGAAAGTATTGCTGTGATTCCGTGGCTCATCTAACATGATATCAGTCGCGCAATATGTGGTAATCTACCCGCGAGTGAAAGGGTCATTAGTATTCACAAAAGGCGACGAGTGCGTCCATACCGTCTGTGTATACCTATGGATTTCACCGAGTGACGCGATTACTACTGCACGCTTCGCTATAGACGTTATTCTTCTGTCGCAGTTAAATACAGGGTTAGTCTCCGTTCCTGAAGAAACACGAGGTTAGGTATGCCTGTATATGAGGGTTGAGTGGTAAGTTAGCAATATCTGAAGACATTAACACGATTGTACAACGTAATCGATGTACTCATTGATAAATCTTTGCAGAGCGGGGAGTTATCCCAGTTGCGGTGAAGGCCTTCTCTTGTCTCCTAAGTTGCTATTACGTGAAATGTCCTGAGGTTTCAGCTTTCTTTATGCCTGGGAGCAGATGGAAGACTCAGGAGAAGAAAGGAGGACACGGGAGCAAATTGATATATTAACGACACACTTGTACTGTTAGCCATGTCACTTATTTGTGCACTGGCCTACTGTCCTGAGGAAAGGGAGTATCTTTTCTCAACTTCGCGCGACTGTCTTGATTTCATCTAGTAAATTTCTCCAAACTGCAATATCACGCTCTCTCTCTCTCGATGACAACCTCGGCTTCCTGGATCTTTGGTGTCTGAAGTATGAAATATTTCCACAGCTTTGGTTGTTGTTTACTGGACGTATTGAACCCAGGTTGAATTCATTTGCTAGTCGTTGCAAGAACCTTTCTGAGTCAGCTTCAAACGACACATTTGCCTGGCGCGTTTACTGAGGCAAACGACCTTAACCGATTTTTGTTCTCTTATATTCATAAATGGCTTTAGGTGTTAAGCCCTTCTCTGTAATTTAAACCCGTTCCTGAAGTTCGTGCATTAAGCAAAAGTCACAGAAACCTGCGTATTTTTCCGTCTTTTCACAACGAAAAATCACAAGATTTTGTGGACACAAGATCACAAGATTCTGTGACATCAAGTAATGACCACTACAGAAGATCTCTGTAACTTAATTTGTTCTACGTGAGTATCAGAGCGTATCAATATACCCCCGTATCTGCCTGTACACTGTACATCTTGTACTCTGTACATATTGTCCACTGGTTTATCCAAAACACACTGAAAAATATAAGGCAGTCTAAAACTTTACTAAAGACAGAAACAGTTTAATAATTTCCCACAAGTAAGTTATACAGTGTTTACGATACATTCTGTACCGACAAAACATCCGGCTAATAAATATACATACAAGAGTGATGAGTGACTTTAGTTTTACGCCGCACTCAGCAATATTCCAGCTATATGGCGGCAGTCTGTAAATAATCGAGTCTGGACCAGACAGTCCAGTGATCAACAACATGAGCATCGATCTGCACAATTGGGAACCGACGACATATGTCATCCAAGTCAGCGAGCCTGACCACCCGATCCCGTTAGTCGCCTCTTACGACAAGCATGGGTTACTGAAGGCACATTCTAACCCGGGCCTTCACGGGTATACATACAAGACTAGTGATACTAAACAGTGAATTGTTGTCTAAGATCAGATATGACTGTTTACACGTCACATATTCAGCTGGTGTCTGAAATATGATGCTTGGTGATACAAGACAGGTTGATCAATAACACTTACGTTCTACTAACAAACTGTTTTTGTCATTTAAAACGTTTATGTCAAAGGCTTTTAAACATGGGAAGATCTTCATGAAAGTCACTATTATTTACACAATCGGTTTTTACAAAATTAATGAATACGATAAATCATTTGCATTTCATTAGTATATATACACAAGGAACTTAGTTAATTACTCCTTGACATATCTCACGATTGAATGATTGTGAAATGATTGTTCATCGTGTGCAACAAAGGGATCCTCCTGTACAGAACCTGGTCTAATTGGAAGCTGGTTTACACTAGGAATGGCGTAGACTGCCTCTTCAGAGGAACAGGAGGCTGTCAGGGGGTATGAGGAGGAAAGAGCTGGCTGTCATACAGTCACATGGAGGTTACACTCGGTATTTACCTAGAATCGTGTAAGAAACGCAAAATGACATTTTGAATGTGTTTCGTGGTCACCATGAGAAGTTTTAGGTACGTGCTGAAAACCTATCATTGCAAAAGTACAGTCGGTGCTTAATTAAAGGTCACATGCAACGTAAAACACAACTTTGCAGATTCTGATACCTTTCGGTATGGACATACCGAAACAAATCGTCAAAAATGCAAATTCAACTAATAAAGTTGAAAAATAACGCGATGAAAAAAAACGCGCGAAATCGGAGTTCAAACGTTTCACTAATTTTCCCCAGACTTTTCTGGGGAAAACGGGTTTCAACAGCTGGGCTGCGCTCATAGCACGTACGCAAGTAAATAGGTTCGCGCAGCTTGGAAGCGGGTTGTCGGGTGAATACTCGGTGAAGGCATTGGTGTGAGCTATTTTTCTAATGTTTTGTTGATATCTCACAGGCGCGAGCTTTTTATATGTTATGACAGTAAATTAACTGTTTATATAATTTCATTTGTCTATTTCACCACACGTTCTTCTTACCGAGACACTTTCTCAGTTCGATACTTAAAAGCAATGTTATTATTTAGCGTTGACAGAATTTCAAACTGTGATATAGATATGTCGTTGTCACAGACAAAACTCAATGTCTGTTTTATTGACACCTGTGTGTCTGCCTGCCTGTCTGCTAATGACAATATTCAATACACAACTGCGATCACTGACCACATGCAATTTGAACTTAACACCAATCAGGCTATACACCATAAACAAAATGCATTGATTTATGGCACGAGTTCGGTCTCTGTCACATTATGTAATTAGACAGACAGGCAGGTGTGATACTTGTATACATGACATGTTATGATGTCTGTTGATTGCAAAATGTTATGCACCAAAAATGGGCATGTATTTACAAAACCCAACATCTCTATATATACACACACAATCAGCCGTAAGGGCATCTGCAAATGAACCAGCCGTTACACTTGAGTGCACACCCACCTGCTCTGACTGGGTTCGGTATCCCGGCTGCTTCGTTTCGAGGGAAGTAAACCCAAGTACACAATATTGCACTTTTGATTTGCGATTGTACGCTTATAATTTTGTTTATATGTTTTTTCATAACCAGCAATGTATATTATATGTCATGAATAAGTGATAATTGTGTTTTAATTATGTTTGATTTTTTGGTTGCATGTGACCTTTAACAAAAAGCACTCTACTACAAAGACTATCAAATGAGGAAAAGCCAGTGGTTGGTTGATGTCCTCTTTGTGGAGTACCTAGTTGGATGGCTGGACGACGTGGACAACGTGGACAACGATCCATGACATTCCAGGGGGATTCTTGTGGACATGTCTGGGAGGCGTGCAGGGCACATCAATATTGACGCTGTTGGCTGCAAGGAAGTTCTATACAATTCCGGCTGTTTGGGGCCAGGCGTTGTCATGCTGATAAAGGACATTACGCGGCCGCTGTTGTAGAAGTGGTTTGGCAGTTGGGTGAATAATGCCATCAATGTAACGCTGAGCTGTCACATTTCCATTACATCCGGCACACAAATTCCAACCCACACCATAACTACCCTCGGCCATAAGACCCGACCTCCTGAACGCCACCGTTGTTCTTTCTTCTATTGAACTGTGTAATGTCAATAACGAATGTATCTGCTTTTCAATCTAGTGCTATGACATTCTCTGTTCTAAAAATGACAACGTAATGAATGTATGTCTTTGAAACGAAACCACTTTGTACTTACAATGTATATTAATGCAGACTTGTTCTCGTCACTATATGGCTGGAATAATGCCGATGTGACGTAAAGCCCAACTCAACTCAACTCAACTCTTTCTTCTATTCGGCACGGTGTCTTCCTTCAGCGCTGAACTGACAAAACCAGTTTTCCATCGTGATGAAGACCCTCAGCCAGTCACGTCGCTGCCAACGATGTGCAGTCCAGGCCAATCTCAGTTTCTGACGACGATTGTGTTCTGTTAATAATTGTCTCCTGTAAGCTCTGTAAACCCTAAGTCAATGAGCCATGTCTCGCCTGGCCTCTGTCTGTCGACTTACCATGTGACGCAAGGCATTCATCGCTGATGATGTTACTGTGTCAGGAATCGATTCCGCAGATGCAAAGTACAAAAGGACCGGGCATTATTAGGCGTAGGTACCCCTAGTCTTAATGTTCTTGTCTGTAACGTTGCATCAAGGCAGTTACAGCGACACCGGAGCAACCGAACGTTATATCAATGTTTGCAAGGGTGGTCTCAATCTCATTTTGTTCATAATTCTCTGATATTGCACTAGTCATTTTCAAAAAGATAAGGAATAGTCATTTTCAGCACAGGTTAATGGCAAGGGTGAAAACTGGGCCTTGATATAGGCCAGTGGAATATGTATTCTTCATGATAATTCATTTCATACATCCATTCTTTCAAAAAGATGGTTAATGCACCTCGAGAATGATCGTGCAGACGAACAGTATTTCTTTCATAATGGCATGTATATATCAAGATGAATATCTGCTATCCGTGATGAAAGTCAACAACCCTTGGCTTAAACAATGCTAAAAAGGATGTTTTCGGCTCTGAAGCGCTGCGTTGATTACCATAGCACATGCCACCTGTTTAACAAACGGGATAAGGCGGGATTTGTTTTGTCTAGCGGGGGTGGTTAAAATATATTTAATTTAATATTGTCATTGCAATGAAGCTGCATCCTGTACATTGTATGTTTTCAGGTGTGAGAAATTTGGGTTATGTCCCCTACGTACCCGATGGTCAAAAGCCGCCTCCACCAAGGCAAGCCTTTGTAACATCATCTACGGAACAAGTTCTCACGACAGCAGTAGCAGCAGCATAAGCAGCAACAGCACCACCACCACCTCCAGAACCAGCACAAGCACCAAAGCCAAAGCCAAAACCAAAGCCAGCTACCGGAGCAGGAACATCGGCACCTGTGGCCGACCCTTCTTTGAAAGGCTTCAAAAGCAAGGAAAACCGAAGAGCAATGACATGGAGGGTAGGTCTCTTATGTTAGAATGCTGAAAAGGATCATAAAACATATTGTGTTATTTCACTAGAGACATATTTATATATTTAAGTAAAGCTAACATAGCGAGGAAACAACCAACCAACCAACCAATCAATCAATCAATCAATCAATCAATCAATCAATCAATCAATCAATCAATCTCTAGAGTACACTAAATAACGTTACGGCATTATTCTCAATGTTAAAGAGATATACTGGATCCTTGGATTACCTTCATTACACCGCCCCATGATACTACTAGAGCCTATGTGCCAATACTTTTACAGCTGTACCTTCTCCTCATGGCGATACAGATATCAGCGGTTGGGTCTGTCAGTATCTTTGTCTTTTTGTAAGTAAACAATGCTTTCTTTAAGGATATAACTGCAAGGACGCAAGACTGTCTTCTTTCAGATGACTTCTTTGCACATATCACCAATATAATAATAATTTGATAAATAGTTAAAATCTTTGGTGATTTAAATCGGATCATTCGTCCTGTGAGTGCAGACAGATCAATGTATAGATGAAGATCAACACTTGTAACATACCTGTGGTCGCCATGCCATTTCCCATCACTCATCAAGGCAACGCCCTGCAAATGGGTGATACTGTGTGTTTTTCAGCAAACCGATCACAGGTTGGATGGGTTGCCTCTGCTGTACGCTTCCATGTAAGTGTAGAGTCATCCCACGTACTATCAGCTCTGAGATGGTGAAAGATGTGCAAGGTATTCAGTCTGAGAGACCCGTCTTTAATCACTTATTCAAAGTGCTTCAGTTTTTCAGACCTCGTGTTGTGCGAAGTTGGGATGTTAAACATGTGAACTCTGTTGACCGACAATAGTCTGAGGATACCTTATATTCATTCATCATTCATCAGCTGTAATAATGAACCAACGTAAGGTCACACCACCATTAAACATCCCATGACAGATATTCCTGTTTGTAATGGTGAACCAACGTAAGGTCGTGTCAGTTAGGTCACACCACCATTAAACATCCCATGACAGATATTCCTGTTTGTAATGGTGAACCAACGTACGGTCGTGTCAGTTAGATCACACGTCCATTAAACACCCCATGACAGATATTCCTGTTTGTAATGGTGAACCAACGTACGGTCGTGTCAGTTAGGTCACACCACCATTAAACATCCCATGACCGATACTCCTGTTTGTAATGGTGAACCAACGTAAGGTCGTTTCAGTTAGATCACACGACCTTTAAACATTCCATGACAGATATTCCTGTTTTTTTTGCAGGGGGGTGTTTCTTTGGGCCTTTGTCGTCTTGGCTATAATCGTCCCCAAAAAGTAAGTACATGGTAGGAGATCTGGGCACCTCCTTTGTAACGTTCTAGTGAACCTCCCTAGGCAAAACCACTTGTCTGTATTAAAAGCTTGTTTCTACTTGGGGCACTACCAACCTATGTTCGTATCAAACCTGTGATTATAACCAATGCAAATATGGGATTCAAACTCCTGAAAAAAAATCCATTTTATTATTTTTTACGAATCATATTTGTTGTCTTTAAAGTGTTAGAGCTGTAGGATGCGGGTTAAATCTTTTTTGTAATGTTCAACAGGTGATGCACATTTGCGTCTTTCTTTACAGGAAAATAGTTGAAGGAAACGGCATCCGCTTTATCATATTTGTAAGTACCCGGAGAAGTATACAAGTCAGGAACGTAGTGCTATTAAACCTTTCTTATAAACCATTGACAGTAAGAAATGCTTGATCAGAATGGTAGTTGGCATGCCTAATTCGTGCATTGACAATATATCAGTGGAACATGTTTAGATCAGCTGTTTGTGACTTACGGCGATATGTAATGCCGTGACCGTCAGTCGTCTAGACGGATCACAAACCCAAGCAAGCTGAGACGGACGAACACTAGATTTGATGGTTACAGTTGCTGCTTCGATGTCGAGATCCAGTACAGTCACCTGTAACATTGACTTGAGGATCGAACCTTTACACCTCAACTAGGTGCATATTTACATGTGTGTGTTTGGTTTGCATGTAATTTACATGCAAAGACGTTCTAGCTCCATGCACAGCTGTGAATTCATTTGTGTTTCACAGCTTCACCTATGCATGCCTTCTTGGAGCAGTATCTGGGTGAGTTTAAATCTACCATTTGTGATATATTCATATATTCCTGGAAACAATATAAAAATACAATATATCTGGACGCTATCATCTATAGAAAATGTTATCGTTGGTGGCAACTGCCATTTGATCCAGTTGATCATCGCCAGTCAACAATGTTATCTTTAGTATACCTACATATCATAAGATCGTAATGGCCTCTACCCACGAGAAGTGGTCCAGATTGTCGATCCTACAAACTGAAATCCTTTGGACACCGATCGTTCTCTACTCTGCACCTGTGCTTTGGAACTCTCTCCCATGTGCCTTTAAAAGCTCTGACACAATTGACATGTTTAAGTCCAGACTTAAAACCCACCATTTCTCAGTATATGACGTATAATTTCAGCTGTAAATACTACAGTGTAAATATTCTGTAGCGCTTTGAGCATGCCTTAGGGTGTGGAAAGGGCGCATTATAAATATGCATTTATTATTAGGTTTTACAGATTAAGATGAAAATGCAGCAGAGAGGGTTCGGGTGATCCTGGCACAGTCAGGCTGGTAAGGCTCATCATCAGCTCAGGGCCCTTGCCCCTACACGCAGCCCAGACAGCGAATGGGACTTCTCCCAGGAAACGCTGCCTGGTGGAACCCACCAAGAACTTTCCGGAGAATATGAAGACTCCCCAACACTGCAGCCTTCTACATTACCCAGAGTGTCAAAAGGGCTGTACTCCCGGTGGAGAACCCGGGCACTCTCCTGATCTGCGCAAAGAGATCAGGAGGTACCAAACCAAGGGCACTGAGAACAGTGGGGAGCCTGACGACAGTGTACTTGGGATGCAAGCGAGACATTTCAAAGGCGAGGTCCGCATATTTAGCATGCTTTTCCTGAATCTTGCCAATCACGTTGCTGTCAAAAGGGACAGAAAATTCAATGATATAAATAAATTCATTAGCTTTATCAAAAAGGACAAGATCAGGTTTATTGGCTGGAATTCTTCTGAGGCTGTATATGGGCCTATTCAACAAAAGCTTGAAAGCATCATTTTCCATGACGCCCTGGACATGTTCACGGTCGTAGCATGGATGGACCTCGGAATCAAAGCCACAGGCATGGCGAAGACGATAGTAGAAACAACAAGGTATGCTGTTTGTGCCAAGGAAGGGCATCAACTGACAAGATGTTGGACAGTCTCTGTAAATTCATTACACAGTCGGCATTTCATGTTAATATTTAGTTTAAAAATCACATTTTGGCGATTACGAGTGTGAAGTGACTGGTCCTGAGCAGCAAAAAGAAAGCCCTCATTTTCACATTTGAGACCAGTCGACTTCATCCATATTGTTGTTATCGGCAGCTGCTATTTGATCCAGTTCATCATCATCACTCAACAATGTCATCTTTAGTATATCTACATAGCATAAGATCTTAATGGCATCTACCCACGAGAAGTGGTCCATGTGTCGTTATTGGCAACTGACATTTGAGCTCGATGATCATCACCAGTCAACAATGTTATCTTTAGTATACCTACATAACATAAGATCTTAATAGCATCTACCCACGAGAAGTGGTCCATGTGTCGTTATTGGCAACTGAAATTCGATCCGGGTCAACACTTCCAGTCCAAGGCGTTACCTGTGAAGTGTTAATGGACTCCAGCGTTTGCTTTCTTTGGCCACTACCAGGCGATGTCGTGTGTCGTTAGTGGCAAGAAACAGACTGTCGGATCAATATGAAATTAATACATTCCACTAGAATTCAGATAAATTGAACGTCAAAGTGTGAAATAGATATTCCGTCACCAACTCACATTTTAAGGACGGATAACAATCTATGGATGTGCAACTTCTTATGCAAAGTGAGAGCGATGTTAACATCGCCATCAAGCAAGTGATGGTCCTCAATAAGGATTCAGAGGCATATCTATCTAGGCAATGCGTTGGTAACTGGCTTCCCTATGTCATTGCAGTCCCAACTCCCATTGCACTGGAAAAACACATCCTCACACTTGTATATATGCCTCTCTATCGCGTTCTGTTCGTCACTTCTTTGATATCGATGTTAGAACACGTCGCTCTCACTGTAATAAATAGTTTGTTCATCTATAGATTGGTATACTTCCTTACAGCTCCAACTTCTACATGCCCCTCAATGAAGTTAATACACATTTGGATGAAATTACAGTTCATATGGTTTCTAAAACATTTTTGGGAGGGGTTTTGGTTGAATAGTATACATCTGCACTAAAATAGAATACTTAACTTACAAAAACCCCGTCTCATGTCACGTTCTTTGCGTCATTCAAAGAAAACACTTGAAAACCCATATATCAGATATTTTGTTCAAATGTATTCACTCACTCTCACAATTCCTGGGGTTATGAGATGCTCACATGTCTGATTCAGGATTTTCTTAAAATCTCTAACATAGTGTTTGAAATATGGCTATATTTTATTACATTTACTTAAAATGCTAAGACTGAATTTTCGGTCACTTCACAAAGGACACCCTTAAAGACAAAATGGCGTCAAACGCCGTCTCTGGATCATCTTCCACGTGAAACTGACTCACGCACGTGGTAAAAGCAAGTAACACGCCCTTCCTGTACTCAGTAGTCGTAATGCCTTGTATCTTCAAGTACTGTATCAATTAGGGCACTTTCAAATTGTTGGAATCCATCTTATAGAGAGGCTGTCAGCTTCAGCTTGGAGGCCATTTTGTATGGATAGAGTGTCATGTGTCATGTGTCATGTGATTAGCAACAAAATCACAGGAGATCTCGCATACCGGATGATAGACCATTGAATAAGAGTATGTCGGGCGGTTCGGTAATTGAATCGATCAGAAGATCAATACTGCAACGATATTGGTTCCATGTAAATGACGTACTTGACATTACATTATTCACAACCAAGTAAGTCATTTCTTGTATCAGCTATCAACATGGTCGGACATAGCGTTCCAAAAAAGGGATAGTCCTCGCCATACTTGTGAACAAAACACGTGCAAAGGTTGATCGTTGAGGTGTGTGAAGACACTAGGAGTGTGCCAAACACACATTTAATTCACAGGAACTAACTGCATTGTTTTCGTAATGAACATTTGGAAATATTGGGTTGTATTTTCTGACATCTTCCAAATACATTCACAATATCTATTCGAATCCAATAAATTGGTCAGCATTATCCCTTTCAAACATTCTTTCACTAGCGCCACAACTTTACCAGTTCGAAGCCCCGCTTCATGCCCGGTTGTTTCTATTTACACACTGTACCCATATGGGGAATCGAACCCGTGTCTTCAGTGTGACGAGCAAACGCTTTAACCTCCAGGGTACCCCACCCCTCCACCAGAGTTGGAAAGGAATAACAACCGAGAAACCATATTCAGTTTCTTGTTTCCTGCGTGGAAATTCAAAACAAAGCCAACCTGTGTCCCAAGCTCTGTGACAAGAACGGGGATTTCGATTTACCCATCGTGAATGTCCCTTTCATGTCGGGAACCACACCAACAATTGCAGCTTATGGCGCCTCAATGTCTGAGTTGCGAAGGTGTTTTTGACAATGATTGTACATATCATACACAATTGAAGGAATGACATTTTACTTTCATCTTAGCTTTTCAATCAACCTTACTGAGTGCGACATATTGCTTGGCATCATGACGCGAAATTCTTTCCCATACTATGACATTTACAGACGGTTTTCATCACTCTTTTCTCACTGGTTTGTATTGCATGGATCTCGTAGTGATGGTTGGGGATGTTACCAGCAGTGTGATTCTCATCCGTGATACTGATACTGTGAAACTGATACTGTAATACTGATACCGTGATACTGATACTGACACGTTGATATTGATACGTGATACTGATACTGTGATACTGATACCGTGATACTGATACTTTGATGCTGATACGTGATACTGATACTGTGAAACTGATACTGTGATACTGAAACGTTGATACTAATACGTGATACTGTGATACTGATACTGATACTGTGTTACTGATACTGTGCTACTGATACTGTGCTACTGACACTGTGGTGTAAAACTATGTATAAACCTATGACAGTGTTCTGTTCAGCAGGGAGTACTTATGGATGACGTTTGTTACGAATCCGTACGAGAGTGAGGACTGTGTTTACATGACAAGGCCTGTTTACGTAACCATGTTAAAAAATGTGACTGTTGATCTCATGGACTATTTAGAATATACCATGCTGTATGTCGATCACATGGAGTATATGGAATATGCTATACTGTGGATACATGATAATTAGCAGGTGGGAAACAGTTTAAAATTGTAAGCCAACATGTATATTTAGAGAATAACCAACGAGGTACGAGTGATTACGGGAAATATGCCCTCGTTAAAATAATGTTCAGTGCCTCGCCAAGGCTCGGCACTGTGAACATTATTTCAACTCGGGCATATTTCCCGTAATCACTCGTACCTCGTTGGTTATTCTATTTATTACCCATAATGTAATTTAAAAGGAAGAACCACGAAATAAAAACCACCCGGAGACAGGACTTTAAAATAATGTTCAGTGCCTCGCCAAGGTTCGGCACTGTGAACATTATTTCAACTCGGGCATATTTCCCGTAATCACTCGTACCTCGTTGGTTATTCTATTTATTACCCATAATGTAATTTAAAAGGAAGAACCACGAAATAAAAACCACCCGGAGACAGGACTTGTGACCTTAAACATCTGATTCGTATTCATGCGCGTATTAAACCTAACTGCTCCAGCGGTAATAACATAACTACGCTATGGAAACAGTACATCATAAAATCGCTTTAAAATACAACAAAATTATTATGCCTGGAAAAATTAATTAACATTTGTTAATTTGATAAAAATGATCTTTTAAATATATCATTGAACTTAATAAGAGCTAAACATTTATTCGACCAAGTCAGTGCGACGGAACATCGTTCATTCACGACTGACGTGTTTTCTAGTGAAGGGTGACGGTGTAGTGTTGAAACACACTCTGGCAAAAACCTGTCAATTTTTGGGAAAGTCAACGGTTAGAAGTTGGGGACCGGGTAGACTGCACTTCACGGGTCCCCGGAAGTTTTCGCTACAGACATGCGCAGAAGCCATATTTACATCGAAGCGAGCACTAACGCCGACGCCATTTTTTGTTTGCTCCAGCGAATAACAACATCGCTGTTTTGGCCTTGTTTTGGGCCATTAAATTACCCTTGGATACTAATCGATAATCTTCTCTAGCCCTTCGTTCCTCAACAATGTTTAAGGGTTTGTATTATTTTCTGGATTTGTCAATTGCAATGTTTATTCATATTTTAAGAAGACGCTGACATAAAAATACCCCAGTAATGTATTGTTTCGTTGAAATGAAATATTTTAGCCCTTAGATGCTTCAATATAACCTTCTTTTTCCATTTTCATTTACAATAAACAAAACAGGTAAGTTTACATGATATGTAGCACAGCAAGAAAACAAATATCGAAACGCTTCACTTACCTTATATTACAAGAACAAATCTGCGCCTGAATTGAATTGACTTACCTTACAAGAACAAATCTGCACTTGAATTAAATTCATCTGTGCTTTCATTTTGCATGTCATTTTCTTTATTTTCATTTTCAACCATTTTAAAATATTCATGGTTTTTTGGGGGGTCAAATACACGGCGGATAAAAGTAAGAATTGTAACGAAAGGATCATCAGAACAACGTAAATATTTCTTCCTCACATTGTACTCCACAAAATAACTATCATACAAACCTTTCGTAGTTCCATACCTGGGCAGGGACGCTTTCACTGCATTCCACGTACTCTCAAATTTATTAGTGCACGCACCATTCTCTGCATTCACAAATTCCTTACTATGATTCACTGTCACATGCTCGTATCCCATCTCATTCAGCCTAGCATACGCCTTCCAACAATCAGAATGAATTATCGATCCCGGTCGCACCCACTTTCTCAGCACACTCAAAAGGGTATCAGCATCACGCTTCTCCACAACTTCCAAAAACATCCTGTTACTTTCTTTCTCGATACCCCCAAACACCCACACACCATCCACTCGCCTTCCTCGGTGAAACTTACGCTTCCCAAACTTACTCTCATCAATCTCAACTTCAATCCCTGGCCACCCTATCATCTCATTCTCCTCTTCCATCACAAACAAACACACATCTCTGCAATAATTAAACCAGTCAACCAAAGTGTGATCAGACCCCAGACGCAACTGCACTCTCACAAAATTCTCTCTCACTCGATAAACCCAATAAAATGTCAATTTCATAATTTCACTGACGGACAAATGAGACTTAAAAAAACAAGAATCACGCCTTGCTACAATTTTATGATTGCATTTTTTATTTGAGCAACGCCACACATAACCCTCACTCCGACTCGAATCCTTTCGAGCTTTCCCTGATACTCCCTTACTGTCACACTTCACATGCGACATTTCCCCGATCTGAAATTTCACTAATCAAACCAAACGCTTCCAACCAATCCATCAACTTTCTCTCATCTCTACACAACTCATACAAATCATCATACACCATTCTCCTTACAGCCATAGCTAAGCAAGTCAAATAAACAAGATTGAAATCAAGCGACAAGCAAAATACAACTCACCAACCGTGCGCTTTAAAGTTGTGGCAGTCGTAGTAACCCACTACCTTATTTGGAACATTCGACACGTGCGTCCACAATTGACCAATCAGATAAAAGGAACGTTATCAGGATTTCCCCTTGATTACTAACGATTGGATTGATGTTTTGGAGCATTACTAAAATTCGTGTTTAAAACTATCGTCTTTCAGCATTATTCTTTCAGACGAAGTTTTAAATTAAACTTTTGCCAGTAAACACGAAAATGACCTCTAATTTCGTCTAAAATGTCTCCTAACGGAGATCAGCCCGCTCTCGCGTGCTTCTCTATATATAAGACGCGCTGTGCGCGTCACTTACTGCCGAAGGCAGCAAATGCGCCTTTGTCGCGTGCTCGCGCAAAGCGCGAGCTATAAAGAATACATTTCTACTTCCGGGTCTGGGGACCCGTAAACTGCAGGTGTCCCGAAGATTAAACAACATTTTGTTCTGTGGAAGGCGTGTTACACTCTCGTTTTAGTAGAGTACAGCAGTTGCAAGAAGGACTCTAGTCGGAATCCGAGTCTATGAAATGTGTCAGTCTCTGCATCGGCTACTGGGACCAACCTCTCAGAATGATTAGGAATGCATGGATATAAAAAGTCATCTTGAAGAAGAACATTTAGCAGTGATTCCGGTAAGAAAGGAGCTATTTTCTGGTTCGATGGCATAGACGCCGTGTCCGACCTACTTGTTACACTTTCAGATAACACCTTAGTCGGTATCTTGCTGTTTCTGTTTCCCCGAATTCAGTTTCAACAACAAACAGGTTTTGGGAATTCAAGGGCTGTAAAATTCTTATCACTCTTCCTATTTGGTCACCGTCAACTTTAACTAGGTAAGTGACCTTGATCGGGGTTAGCCTAACGGCGGCCATGTTTGTTTACAAACAATGCAAACGATTGTTTGGTGTTTTTTAAAGATTATATAATTTAAAAAGACTACTATTTATAACGCAGTTTTATTCCAAAATAATAACGTCTAATAAAAAGAATATTCATACTCTTTAACCTCAATGTTATTTTTTTAGATCTCGGAATGTGTGATTACATTACATAATGTCAATTTATCAATGAATCGATGAAACTTTATGAATGAACGTAGTGTGTGAAAGTAGTTCTGGCATCTAATGAAAATGTACAAATATATGATCAACCAATCAACGTCGAGAATCACTAAATTGCACACTGTGCAAATATCAAAAAGATATTACACGGGATCTCCTCACCCGTATGGGTAATAAAAAGGCTTATGTTATGATGTGATGTATCGTGAAAGTAGCATCTGTTGCTACTTAGATTTACAGGCTTATTAAATATTATGTATAGAAGTTGTATATTGTCGTTGTTTATTTTGCCCAATAAGTTTACATTCATATGCGTTGGTCCCATTATACAAACGGACGACTTTTTCATCATGGCGTCGGCCCACGCTATAAAGGACGCGAGCTATGACCTAGTTTCACGAATGATCGTGCAGACGAACAGTATTTCTATCATAATGGCATGTATATATCAATAGAAATGAATATCTGCTATCCGTGATGATTTGCAATAATCCTTTGCTAAACATTTATGACGATGTTTTCGGCTCTGAAGCGCTGCGTTGATTACCATAGCACATGTCACCTCTTTAACAAACGGGATAAGGCGGGGTTTGTTTCGTCTAGCGAGGGTGGTTAAAATATATATAATTTTATGTTGTCATTTTAATGAAGCTCAAAGGCCGCCTCCACCAAGACAAGTCTTTGTAACATCGTCTACGGAACGAGTACTCCCGACAGCAGTAGTAGCAGCAGCAACAGCATCACAGCCATCTCCAGAACCAGCACAAGCCCCAAAGCCAAAGCCAGCAGCAACCCCAGCAACACCGTCACGTGGTTAAAATATGACAGGAACATCGGCACCTGCGGCCGACCCTTCTTTGAAAGGCTTCATAAGCAAGGAAGTCCGAAGAGCAATGATTCGGAGGGTAGGTTTGTAATGTTAGAATGCTGAAAAGGATCATAAAACATATTGTGTTGTTTCACTAGAGCTATATCTATATACGTAAGTTAAGTTAAAATAGCGAAGAAACAACCAACCAACCAATCAATAAATCTCTAGTAAACACAACAAAACACTACGGCATTATTCTCAAAGTTTAAAGAGATATACTGTCTCCTTGTATTACCTTCATAACACCGCCTCATGATACTACTTGAGCCTATGTACCAATACTTTTACAGCTGTACCTTCTCCTCATGGCGATACAGATATCAGCGGTTGGGTCTATCAGTATCTTTGTCTTTATGTAAGTAAACAATGCTTTCTTTAAGGATATAACTTTAGGACGCAATACTGTCTTCTTTCAGATGACTTCTTAGCCCATATGACAAATACAATAATAATTTGATAAAGAGTTAAAATCTTTGGTGATTTAAATCGAATTATTCGTCCTGCGAAACAAGCAGACAGATCACTATATAGATGAAGATCAACACATGTAACATGTAAGCCATGCCATTTCCCATCACTCATCAAGGCAACGTCCTGCAAAATGGGTGATACTGTGTGTTTTTCAGCAAACCGATCACAGGCTGGATGGAGAAGGATGGGTTGCCTCTGCTGTACGCTTTCATGTAAGTGTAAAGTCAGCCCACATACTATCAGCTCTGAGATGGTGAAAGATGTGTAATGTATTCAGTCTGACAGACCCGTCTTTAATCACTTATTCAAAGTGCTTAAGTTTTTCAGACCTCGTGTTGTGCGAAGTTGGGATGTTAAACATGTGACTTCTGTTGACCGACAATAGTCTGAGGATACCTTATATTCATTCATCATTCATCAGCTGTAATAATGAACCAACGTAAGGTCGTGTCAGTTAGATCACACGTCCATTAAACATCCCATGACAGATATTCCTGTTTGTAATGGTGAACCAACGTACGGTCGTGTCAGTTAGATCACACGTCCATTAAACACCCCATGACAGATATTCCTGTTTGTAATGGTGAACCAACGTACGGTCGTGTCAGTTAGATCACACGTCCATTAAACATTCAATGACAGATATTCCTGTTTGTTTTGCAGTGGGGTGTTTCTTTGGGCCTTTGCCGTCTTGGCTATAATCCTCCCAAAAAAGTAAGTACATGTTAGGAGATGAGATATCATCAAGGGATAGACAATATTCCGTTGGAAGTCCTCCGAGTAAGAAACATAGAATCAATTCTTCATCATTGTTCCAAAGGCTAGAAAACGTATTTACATCTACTATGTCAATAATTGATTCGATAAGAAGATCTCTCTGACGGCTTGTCAGCTCGCAGTACATAAAAACATGTTTGACAATATCGTAGGCAAATGTGCCACATATACACTCTTTTGATTGGATACGCAGAGTACTAATATGCACCAAGTTTGCAATACAGTGAAATAAATCAGGTCGTAGGATCGACATTTGCCATAATCTATGTATATTCTGGTCTCGCACTGAATAGTATCTATGTTGATTTTCCCTTGACGTTAACTCTTTACATATATGGATATTTTCAGCATCATGAATTGTTTTCGTAACATGGACATTCCATTGTGCTTTATTAGGAAAGCTGGCAGACACAATGTATGTATTTACATAATCTGTCAGGTCGTATTTATATGTTAATAGTAGCATATGGTAGATAGGGATTTGTACTTTTAGCTTCTCTTTCATAACATGAGTCAAGTAAGAATTGACTAAGTTTAAAGTTTAAGACATTCTTGAATACAAAATTTAAATTACCTCTACATAATTTGCCAAGGAACATAAGACAACGTTTTCTCTATGTATGCTTGGACTGATAGTAAATTTAAACAGTCTCGTGCGACAACTGTCGGAGAACATTTAGAGAGCCCTGGATGTGTTTACAGAAGAAAGATTGAGCTCTTTCAAGTATTTCATACTCTTTTAGATGTTAGTTTACACCATAATTCACATGCAAACAGGGCACATGGTAACATAACTCTGTTCCAGACTCCACAAGCAGACATGGGGTTTAGACCACCAAAGAACAAACCATTGCAGCGATTTGTGTTGACTAACATTCTAAGTTTATCACATGATTTTTGAGTACGCACTAAAGTTGAAGATGCAGTGGTTATGTACAAGCCAGCATACACAACAAGATCTTTTTTGAGTTACAATCTTCTCCCCAATGTAAAATGATGGACATGTATGTTTTTGGGTATTACCAAACAATAAGAATACACTTTTGTCGGCATTATATTTAAGATGCCATTTACAAGAGTACTCAAAACACACATTTAGTGCACACTGTAGGCCATCTATGGCTCCACTTACAATAGTTGTGTCATCTGCTAATAAGATACCTGGCACATTACCCCATGGAAGACTTAAACCGTGTTGTAATGATTCTAGTGCGTATAATAGGTCATTAATATACAATGAAAATAACCAAGCTGACAAAACACAGCCTTGACCAACACCTTGTTTTACAGGAAGTGAGCACCTCTTCTGTAACGTTCTTGTGAACCTCCCTAGGCAAGACCACTTGTCTGTATTAAAAGCTAGTTTCTACCCTGGACACTACCAACCTATGTTGGTAACAAACCTGTGATTATAACCAATGCAAATATGGGATTCAAACTTCTGAAAAAAATCCATTTTGTTATATTTTACTAATCATATTTGTTGTCTTTAAAGTGTTAGAGCTATATGATGCGGGTTAAATCTTTTTTTTTGAGTTCTGCTATTGATGTTCAACAGATGATGCACATTTGCATCTTTCTTTACAGGAAAATGCTTCAAGGAAACGGCATTCGCTTTATCATATTTGTAAGTACCCGGAAAAGTATACAAGTAATGAATTAGTCCTATTAAACCTTTCTTGCAAACCATTGACAGTAAAGAATGCTTGGTCAGAATGGCAGTTGGCATGCCTTATTTGTGCATTGGCAATATATCAGTGGAATATGGTTAGATCAGCTGTTTGTGTCTTACGGTCAGCGTTGGCCGTCTAGACGGATCACAAACCCAAGCCGGCTGAGGCGGACGAACACTAGATTTGATGGTTACAGTCGCTGCTTCGATGTCGAGATCCAGTACAGTCACCTGTAACATTGACTTGTGGATCGAACCTTTACACCTCAACTAGGTGCTATATACAAGGTGTGTGTTTGGTTGGCATGTAATTTACATACAAAGACGTTCTAGCTCCATGCATAACTGTAAATGCATTTGTGTTTCAGAGCTTCACCTATGCATGCCTTCTTGGAGCAGTATCTGGGTGAGTTTAAATCTACCATTTGTGATATATTCATATATTCCTGGAAACAAAATAAAAATACAATATATCTGGACGCTATCCTCTATAGAAAATGTTATCGTTGGTGGCAACTGCCATTTGATCCAGTTGATCATCGCCAGTCAACAATGTTATCTTTAGTATACCTACATAACATAAGATCTTAATGGCATCTACCCACGAGAAGTGGTCCAGATTGTCGATCCTACAAACTGAAATCCTTTGGACACCGATCATCCTCTTACTCTGCACCTGTGCTTTGGAACTCTCTCCCATGTGCCTTTTAAAGCTCTGATACAATTGAAATGTTTAAGTCCAGACTTAAAACCCACCTTTTCTTAGTATATTATGTATAACTTCATCTGTAAATACTCCAGTGTAAATATTCTGTAGCGCTTTCAGCATGCCTTAGGGTGTGGGAGGGCCGCATTATAAATATGCATTTATTATTATGTTTTAAAGATTAAGATGAAAATGCAGCAGAGAGGGTTCGGGTGATCCTGGCACAGTCAGGCTGGTAAGGCTCATCATCAGCTCAGGGCCCTTTTCCCCTCTACACGCAGCCCAGACAGCGAATGGGACTTCTCCCAGGAAACGCTGCCTAGTCGAACCCACCAAGAACTTTCCGGAGAATATGAAGACTCCCCAGCACTACAGCCTTCTACATTACCCAGAGTGTCAAAAGGGCTGTACTCCGGTGGAGAACCCGGGCACTCTCCTGATCTGCGCAAAGAGATCAGGAGGTACCAACCCAAGGGCACTGAGAACAGTGGGGAGCCTGACGACAGTGTACTTGGGAGGCAAGCGAACTATTCCAAAGGCGAGGTCCGCATATTTAGCATTCTTTTCCTGAATCTTGCCAATCACGTTGCTGTCAAAAGGGACAGAAAATTCAATGATATATAAAATAAATTCATTAGCTTTATCCCAAAAGACAAGATCAGGTTTATTGGCTGGAATTCTTCTGAGGCTGTATATGGGCCTATTCAACAAAAGCTTGAAAGCATCATATTCCATCACGCCCTGGACATGTTCACGGTCGTACCATGCATGGACCACAGGCATGGCGAAGACGATAGTAGAAACAACGAGCCATGCCATCATGTCGTTATTGGCAGCTAACATTTGATCCAGTTCATCACCATCACTCAACAATGTTATCTTTAGTATACCTACATAGGATAAGATCTTAATGGCATCTACCCACGAGAAGTGGTCCATGTGTCGTTATTGGCAACTGACATTTGATCCGGGTCAACACTCCCAGTCCAAGGCGTTACCTGTGTAGTGTTCATGGACTCTAGCGTTTGCTTTCTTTGGCCACTACCAGGTGACGCCGTGCGTCGTTAGTGGCAAGAAACAGACTGTCGGATCAATATGAAATTAATACATTCCACTAGAATTCAGATAAATTGAACGTCATAGTGTGAAATAGATATTCCGTCACCAACTCACATTTTAAGGACGGATAACAATCTATGGATGCGCCACTTCTTATTTAAAGCAAGAGCGATGTTAGCATCGTCATCAAGCAAGTGATGATCCTCAATAAGGATTCAGAGGCATTTCTATCTAGGCAATTTCTATATATTTCTATCATTTCTCTCTATCATTTTCTGTTCGTCACTTCTTTGATATCGATGTTAGAACACGTCGCTCTCACTGTAATACAGAAGTTGTTCATCTATAGATTGATGTACTTCCTTACAGCTCCAACTTCTACATGCCCCTCAATGAAGTTAATACACATTTTGATGAAATTACAGTAAGTTTCTGTTCATATGTTTTTAAAAACATTTGTTGGAGGGGCTTTGGGTGGAGTAGTACAAATCTGCACTAACTTACAATACTTTAAAAAAAACCCGTCTCGTGTCATGTTCTTTGCACCAGTCAATTTTTTTAATAACAGGCGTTGAACACGTGCAAACATGTATCAAACATGTATATTTTGCTCAAATGTATTTCCATCAATGTTGTATTCCAGGCATTTTGCAACCTACAGCTTGCTGTCCGCTAGTGTAATGATGGGACTCACCTACCTGTCTGTCGCCATCTTTTCCGTAAAGGTAGGGACGATGACAGGACTAGAAACTGTCTTTCTAAACTTTGTAAGATATTCCATTAAACTCTCTTTACATGTTTGTTATGAAATTTTGGCTGAAAGCGTTCGCTCGTCACGCCGAAAGACCCGGGTTTCGATTCTTCACATGGGTACAATACGTGAAGCCCATTTTCTGTGTCCCCCGCCGTGATATTGCTGGAATATTGCTAAAACTAAACTCACTCATTCACTCACTTATGTTACTAATAAAACGTGAAATACACAAACCTTGTCCATGTTTAGTCAGGTAAGTTATGGGGCAGTGAGGTAGTGTTCGTTCTTCCAGCCGAAGTTCCGGGTTCGATTCCACACTTAGGTACAATATTTGGAACCCATTTCTGATGTCCCATTGAAGAAATAGAGGCGTGGAACCCGACTTACCTACTCAGCCTTTTAACCCGTTAAGATCCGGGTTAGATTTGTCTTCAGTAACCCATGCTTGTCGTAAGAGGCGACTAACAGGATCGGGTTGTTGATACATGTCATCTTATCCCAATTGCGAGATCGATGCTCATGCTGTTGGTCACTGGAATGTCTAGTCCAGACCCGTTTATTTACAGACTGCAGCCATATAATTGGAATATTGCTGAGTGCGGCGTTAAACAACGACCATCGAACTTCTCAGTGTTTAACTTATGTAACACAACCTTTATGTTTTAGGCTGACATCAACATGAAGAAGGGGCTGATTTTTGTCACCGTCGTGGTGTTCGTCGTCATTGGCGCCATTTGCATCGGCACTTACTTCGCCTTTGGACTTTACAAGGTGAATGACAGTGAAGGACCATGCCACATACCTCTGTCAAGCACCACGAGCACAGAAAATACTATTTTCATTATAGTCATTGAACAAATTCTTTCTGTAAGACATGAAACCTAAACATAAAACTTAAAAATTTCCACCCAGCCCTACTGTACTTGTAAAGCAGTAGATGGTGTAGTCTTTTCGTCAAGTTCTGAATCTTGGCTTATACTTTACATATTAAATGGCGTCTTTTTTACCAGTGAACAACGTATTTAACTTACCAAACACCTTAATGGTAATTTTGAACTGTTTGAAGCACGGGTATCGGATCATTGTGGGGAGTACCAGACGACAAGACAAGAAAAACAACTTTTGAGTTATCTCCCTTCCATCGATTTGCATTTGCAAAACATCGGTAATTTCCGCTGAAGGAGCCGTTGTCGGCACAGGTACTACAGATATGTACCCCATGTACGTTTCTGTATACATATATGTACCCTAAACAAAGTCAAAATACAGAAACGTAGCCGGTACCCTAAAAGGCGGACGAGTCCATATTCTGCAATCCCAAACCGAAACCGCATGTAGTTGTTCCCGTTTTTTCAACTGATTCCGAGTGGTATTCATTATCGCGAAATATCCGTTACTGTGTATTCTCATTACTTACATAACGCATTCAAATGTATCTAGTACAACAGTGCGACAGTTCCGATCAAGAATACGACAAAATGGGAATGGAATCGTCCTAGGGTACGTTTCTGTATTCTCATTATGGCCAGGGTACCTGGGGTACATATCTGTAGTACCCGTGCCGACAACGACCCCTTCAGCGTAATTTCCGTCCATCATACGTCATTCAATGTTATCCGAGACAAAGAATTACTACTACGAAGTAGCAAATGAGTTCGGCATTCCCATCGGGGTACATAGAAAATGTTACTCGCTTGTAGACGGGGTACATTGAAAATAATAGAAGATCGCTCAGCCAATCAGAAAACGACATTTATGTGTGAGGCAGGATAAGGAAAGTTGTTAAAGCGTCATTGACCAATGAAATTAAAGTATTTTACATGAAGGTATAGATAATAAACGTTAATCCTACCGCGTGTCTTTATCTGGAACATCCTAGACAACCATGGGACTGGCTGCCGTGGTCCTAATACTAAAATTCAACCGTTTTATTGTGCTCAGTGATGGCAGTGGACATTTTGCCATCAATACATTGGTAGTTAAGCAGTAAAACATGTTTTGTTGTAGTTTAACCAGTTGTGTTGTAGTTTAACCTGTTGTGTTGTAGTTTTACCTGTTGTGTTGTAGTTTAACTTGTGTTGTAGTTTTACCTGTTGTGTTGTAGTTTAACTTGTGTTGTAGTTTTACCTGTTGTGTTGTAGTTTAACCAGTTGTGTTGTAGTTTAACATGACACAAGCTTGCAACATAAACGGTTCTCCTGTTCCATGGTGTTATAACACACTTATGTGTATGAGGGTGAGTATTTTTGCATAAAAAGGTGAATACCTTATATGTTTATATTGACAGCTCCGGGACACTGCCATTGGTGGAGCCATTGCAATTGTCATGTGTGAGGTAAGTGAATAGGATGGACAGATGCAGATGAATTTCCGAGTAAAAGGAAAAATTAAAGAAGTCTTATGTCTAAATGAAAACACGAATTCTGTATGGATCGTGAAAAAACTGACGGCGGATTTTTTATGCATAAATGTGCAGAATACAGGAACCTCATGACATTGTTTTGTACTAAGTAACATTATACCAACTGTAACTATAGTTTCTATAAGGATTATATGTTATGAGAGTTTGTGTGAACAATAACTTACATTAAATTACTATTCTTAATGCATCGTTAGTACAAGGGCATGGTTATCAAAGCAGCTTCGTTTTTAGTGTTTTAATGTGCTAAGTAAGCATGTAGATAGTAGACGAGATGCATTGTTTGTCGAAGTACGTCCACATCATGTGATTAAAAATACAGAGATTAAAACCTGATGAAGATCAGAGAACGCCGAAGTGTACTCGTTAATATTATTACAATTCGTGATGCTAGTTTATTCTCTTTCAGCTCTTTACGGCGTCCATTCAGCTGATGCTAGCTAAGGACAACCATGGTTGCACCAATGAGAACCCCTGTCTGGCTTTCTTTAATATATTTTCGCATATGAAGGATGCAATTATCTTTTGGATTGTTAATATTTTGTGTTGCGCCATATAGCCTGTGCTGCGAATGCTGTTCAGATTCCAAGACCCGGTAGATTCTCCGCCATGGCTAGCTGAGACACGACACACGGCATATTGTATGTTTTATTTACTTGATAACTAACAATATCAGTAATGTCAATATTAATTTGTTTTAGGTATATGGTGTGATATTTTCCCGTCTAAGAACTGAAGTGCCTTTTGTTTGGTGGGTAGGTCTACTGATATTGATTTTGTTTGTTTTACTTAACTCGATCATGAATAGCATTGCTGGTTAATTATCTCTGTTCAGATTTCCCCTGACAGTAGAATTTCATCATCAGCATTACGACTGGTTTTGTCCCCAAAGTTACAAAGAACAAAACATAATTCTTCACATATTTACATGTTCATTTTGGACCAAGATTGGAATGAAAAACTTTGGTCTTAAGTTGTACTGAAACAATATGTGCGACAAAGATGTGGCACATCTGTCTGGTATTGATGTGGCACCCTGGTCCTGGTAGGTTCAACTGACACACACATAGTGTTAACTGTCTGGTAGTGATGTTGACACACCCTGGTCTTGATAGGTTCAACTGACACACACATAGTGTTAACTGTCTGGTAGTGATGTTGACACACCCTGGTCTTGATAGGTTCAACTGACACACACATAGTGTTAACTGTCTGGTAGTGATGTTGACACACCCTGGTCCTGGTAGGTTCAACTGACACACACATAGCGTTAACTGTCTGGTAGTGATGTTGACACACCCTGGTCCTGGTAGGTTCAACTGACACACACATAGCGTTAACTGTCTGGTAGTGATGTTGACACACCCTGGTCCTGGTAGGTTCAACTGACACACATATAGTGTTAACTTTCTGGTAGTGATGTTGACACACCCTGGTCCTGGTAGGTTCAACTGACACACACATAGTGTTAACTGTCTGGTGGTGATGTTGACACACCCTGGTCCTGGTAGGTTCAACTGACACACACATAGTGTTAACTGTCTGGTAGTGATGTTGACACACCCTGGTCCTGGTAGGTTCAACTGACACACACATAGTGTTAACTGTCTGGTAGTGATGTTGACACACCCTGATCCTGGTTGGTTCAACTGACACACACATAGCGTTAACTGTCTGGTAGTGATGTCGCACCCTGGTGTTGATAGGTTCAACTGTCACGCACATGGTGTTAACTGTCTGGTCGTGATGTTGACACACCCTTGTCCTGGTAGGTTCAACTGACACACACATAGCGTTAACTGTCTGGTAGTGATGTCGCATCCTGGTGTTGATAGGTTCAACTGACACGCAAATGGTGTTAACTGTCTGGTAGTGATGTTGACACACCCTGGTGTTGGTACGTTCAACTGACACACACATAATGTTAACTGTCTGGTCGTGATGTTGACACACTCTGGTCCTGGTAGGTTCAACTGACACACACATAGTGTTAACTGTCTGGTCGTGATGTTGACACACCTTGGTCTTGATAGGTTCAACTGACACACACATAGTGTTAACTGTCTGGTAGTGATGTTGACTCACCCTGGTCTTGATAGGTTCAACTGACACACACATAGTGTTAACTGTCTGGTAGTGATGTTGACACACCCTGGTCCTGGTAGGTTCAACTGACACACACATAGTGTTAACTGTCTGGTAGTGATGTTGACACACCCTGGTCCTGGTAGGTTCAACTGACCCACACATAGCGTTAACTGTCTGGTAGTGATGTTGACACACCCTGGTCCTGGTAGGTTCAACTGACACACACATAGTGTTAACTGTCTGGTAGTGATGTTGACACACCCTGGTCCTGGTAGGTTCAACTGACACACACATAGTGTTAACTGTCTGGTAGTGATGTTGACACACCCTGGTCCTGGTAGGTTCAACTGACACACACATAGTGTTAACTGTCTGGTAGTGATGTTGACACACCCTGATCCTGGTAGGTTCAACTGACACACACATAGTGTTAACTGTCTGGTAGTGATGTTGCACCCTGGTGTTGATAGGTTCAACTGACACGCACATGGTGTTAACTGTCTGGTAGTGATGTTGACACACCCTGGTCCTGGTAGGTTCAACTGACACACACATAGCGTTAACTGTCTGGTAGTGATGTCGCACCCTGGTGTTGATAGGTTCAGCTGACACGCAAATGGTGCTTAACTGTCTGGTAGTGATGTTGACCCACCCTGGTCTTGGTACGTTCAACTGACACACACATAGTGTTAACTGTCTGGTAGTGATGTTGGCACACTCTGGTCCTGGTAGGTTCAACTGACACACACATAGTGTTTACTGTCTGGTCGTGATGTTGACACACCCTGGTCCTGGTAGGTTCAACTGACACACACATAGTGTTAACTGTCTGGTAGTGATGTTGACACACCCTGGTCCTGGTAGGTTCAACTGACAGACACATAGCGTTAACTGTCTGGTCGTGATGTTGACACACCCTGGTCCTGGTAGGTTCAACTGACACACACATAGCGTTAACTGTCTGGTAGTGATGTCGCACCCTGGTGTTGATAGGTTCAACTGACACACGCAAATGGTGTTAACTGTCTGGTAGTGATGTTGACCCACCCTGGTGTTGGTACGTTCAACTGACACACACATAGTGTTAACTGTCTGGTAGTGATGTTGGCACACTCTGGTCCTGGTAGGTTCAACTGACACACACATAGTGTTAACTGTCTGGTCGTGATGTTGACACACCCTGGTCCTGGTAGGTTCAACTGACACACACATAGTGTTAACTGTCTGGTAGTGATGTTGACACACCCTGGTCCTGGTAGGTTCAACTGACAGACACATAGTGTTAACTGTCTGGTCGTGATGTTGACACACCCTGGTCCTGGTAGGTTCAACTGACACACACATAGTGTTAACTGTCCGGTCGTGATGTTGACACACCCTGGTCCTGGTAGGTTCAACTGACACACACACAGTGTTAACTGTCTGGTCGTGATGTTGACACACCCTGGTCCTGGTAGGTTCAACTGACACACACATAGTGTTAACTGTCTGGTAGTGATATTGACACACCCTGGTCCTGGTAGGTTCAACTGACACACATAGTGTTAACTGTCTGGTGTGATGTTGACACACCCCTGGTCCTGGTAGGTTCAACTAGTGTTAACTGTCTGGTAGTGATGTTGACACACCCTGGTCCTGGTAGGTTCAACTGACACACACATAGTGTTAACTGTCTGGTCGTGATGTTGACACACCCTGGTCCTGGTAGGTTCAACTGACACACACATAGTGTTAACTGTCTGGTCGTGATGTTGACACACCCTGGTCCTGGTAGGTTCAACTGACACACACATAGTGTTAACTGTCTGGTCGTGATGTTGACACACCCTGGTCCTGGTAGGTTCAACTGACACACACATAGTGTTAACTGTCTGGTCGTGATGTTGACACACCCTGGTCCTGGTAGGTTCAACTGACACACACATAGTGTTAACTGTCTGGTAGTGATGTTGACACACCCTGGTCCTGGTAGGTTCAACTGACACACACATAGTGTTAACTGTCTGGTAGTGATGTTGACACACCCTGGTCCTGGTAGGTTCAACTGACACACATAGTGTTAACTGTCTGGTCGTGATGTTGACACACCCTGGTCCTGGTAGGTTCAACTGACACACACATAGTGTTAACTGTCTGGTCGTGATGTTGACACACCCTGGTCCTGGTAGGTTCAACTGACACACATATAGTGTTAACTGTCTGGTAGTGATGTTGACACACCCTGGTCTTGATAGGTTCAACTGACACACACAACTTCTGGTAGTGTTAACTGTAACTGTCTGGTAGTGATGTCGCACCCTGGTGTTGATAGGTTCATCTGACACGCACATGGTGTTAACTGTCTGGTAGTGATGTTGACACACCCTGGTCCTGGTAGGTTCAACTGACACACACATAGTGTTAACTGTCTGGTAGCGATGTTGACACCCTTGTGTTGATAGGTTCAACTGACACGCAAAATGGTGTTAACTGTCTGGTAGTGATGTTGACACACCCTGGTCCTGGTACGTTCAACTGACACACACATAGTGTTAACTTTGTCTGGTAGTGATGTTGACACACCCTGGTCCTGGTAGGTTCAACTGACACATACATAGTGTTAACTGTCTGGTTGTGATGTTGACACGCCCTGTGCCTGGTAGGTTCAACTGACAGACACATAGTGTTAACTGTCTGGTAGTGATGTTGACACACCCTGGTCCTGGTAGGTTCAACTGACAGACACATAGTGTTAACTGTCTGGTCGTGATGTTGACACACCCTGGTCCTGGTAGGTTCAACTGACACACACATAGCGTTAACTGTCTGGTAGTGATGTCGCACCCTGGTGTTGATAGGTTCAACTGTCACGCACATGGTGTTAACTGTCTGGTCGTGATGTTGACACACCCTTGTCCTGGTAGGTTCAACTGACACACACATAGCGTTAACTGTCTGGTAGTGATGTCGCACCCTGGTGTTGATAGGTTCAACTGACACGCAAATGGTGTTAACTGTCTGGTAGTGATGTTGACACACCCTGGTGTTGGTACGTTCAACTGACACACACATAGTGTTAACTGTCTGGTAGTGATGTTGACACACCCTGGTCCTGGTAGGTTCAACTGACACACACATAGTGTTAACTGTCTGGTCGTGATGTTGACACACCCTTGGTCTTGATAGGTTCAACTGACACACACATAGTGTTAACTGTCTGGTAGTGATGTTGACTCACCCTGGTCTTGATAGGTTCAACTGACACACACATAGTGTTAACTGTCTGGTAGTGATGTTGACACACCCTGGTCCTGGTAGGTTCAACTGACACACATATAGCGTTAACTGTCTGGTAGTGATGTTGACACACCCTGGTCCTGGTAGGTTCAACTGACCCACACATAGCGTTAACTGTCTGGTAGTGATGTTGACACACCCTGATCCTGGTAGGTTCAACTGACACACACATAGTGTTAACTGTCTGGTAGTGATGTTGACACACCCTGGTCCTGGTAGGTTCAACTGACACACACATAGTGTTAACTGTCTGGTAGTGATGTTGACACACCCTGGTCCTGGTAGGTTCAACTGACACACACATAGCGTTAACTGTCTGGTAGTGATGTCGCACCCTGGTGTTGATAGGTTCAACTGACACGCACATGGTGTTAACTGTCTGGTCGTGATGTTGACACACCCTTGGTCCTGGTAGGTTCAACTGACACACACATAGCGTTAACTGTCTGGTAGTGATGTCGCACCCTGGTGTTGATAGGTTCAACTGACACGCAAATGGTGTTAACTGTCTGGTAGTGATGTTGACCCACCCTGGTGTTGGTACGTTCAACTGACACACACATAGTGTTAACTGTCTGGTAGTGATGTTGACACACCCTGGTCCTGGTAGGTTCAACTGACACACACATAGTGTTAACTGTCTGGTCGTGATGTTGACACACCCTGGTCCTGGTAGGTTCAACTGACACACACATAGTGTTAACTGTCTGGTAGTGATGTTGACACACCCTGGTCCTGGTAGGTTCAACTGACAGACACATAGTGTTAACTGTCTGGTCGTGATGTTGACACACCCTGGTCCTGGTAGGTTCAACTGACACACACATAGCGTTAACTGTCTGGTAGTGATGTTGACACACCCTGGTGTTGATAGGTTCAGCTGACACGCAAATGGTGTTAACTGTCTGGTAGTGATGTTGACACACCCTGGTGTTGGTAGGTTCAACTGACACACACATAGTGTTAACTGTCTGGTAGTGATGTTGACACACCCTGGTCCTGGTAGGTTCAACTGACACACACATAGTGTTAACTGTCTGGTCGTGATGTTGACACACCCTGGTCCTGGTAGGTTCAACTGACACACACATAGTGTTAACTGTCTGGTAGTGATGTTGACACACCCTGGTCCTGGTAGGTTCAACTGACAGACACATAGCGTTAACTGTCTGGTCGTGATGTTGACACACCCTGGTCCTGGTAGGTTCAACTGACACACACATAGTGTTAACTGTCTGGTCGTGATGTTGACACACCCTGGTCCTGGTAGGTTCAACTGACACACACATAGTGTTAACTGTCTGGTCGTGATGTTGACACACCCTGGTCCTGGTAGGTTCAACTGACACACATAGTGTTAACTGTCTGGTAGTGATGTTGACACACCCTGGTCCTGGTAGGTTCAACTGACACACACATAGTGTTAACTGTCTGGTAGTGATGTTGACACACCCTGGTCCTGGTAGGTTCAACTGACACACACATAGTGTTAACTGTCTGGTAGTGATGTTGACACCCCTGGTCCTGGTAGGTTCAACTGACACATACATAGCGTTAACTGTCTGGTCGTGATGTTGACACACCCTGGTCCTGGTAGGTTCAACTGACAGCCACATAGTGTTAACTGTCTGGTTGTGATGTTGACACACCCTGGTCCTGGTAGGTTCAACTGACACACATATAGCGTTAACTTTCTGGTAGCGATGTCGCACCCTGGGGTTGATAGGTTCAACTGACACACACATAGCGTTAACTGTCTGGTAGTGATGTCGCACCCTGGTGTTGATAGGTTCATCTGACACGCACATGGTGTTAACTGTCTGGTAGTGATGTTGACACACCCTGGTCCTGGTAGGTTCAACTGACACACACATAGCGTTAACTGTCTGGTCGTGATGTTGACACACCCTGGTCCTGGTAGGTTCAACTGACACACACATAGCGTTAACTGTCTGGTAGTGATGTCGCACCCTGGTGTTGATAGGTTCAACTGACACGCACATGGTGTTAACTGTCTGGTAGTGATGTTGACCCACCCTGGTGTTGGTACGTTCAACTGACACACACATAGTGTTAACTGTCTGGTAGTGATGTTGGCACACTCTGGTCCTGGTAGGTTCAACTGACACACACATAGTGTTTACTGTCTGGTCGTGATGTTGACACACCCTGGTCCTGGTAGGTTCAACTGACACACACATAGTGTTAACTGTCTGGTAGTGATGTTGACACACCCTGGTCCTGGTAGGTTCAACTGACAGACACATAGCGTTAACTGTCTGGTCGTGATGTTGACACACCCTGGTCCTGGTAGGTTCAACTGACACACACATAGTGTTAACTGTCCGGTCGTGATGTTGACACACCCTGGTCCTGGTAGGTTCAACTGACACACACACAGTGTTAACTGTCTGGTCGTGATGTTGACACACCCTGGTCCTGGTAGGTTCAACTGACACACACATAGTGTTAACTGTCTGGTAGTGATATTGACACACCCTGGTCCTGGTAGGTTCAACTGACACACACATAGTGTTAACTGTCTGGTAGTGATGTTGACACACCCTGGTCCTGGTAGGTTCAACTGACACACACATAGTGTTAACTGTCTGGTAGTGATGTTGACACCCTGGTCCTGGTAGGTTCAACTGACACATACATAGCGTTAACTGTCTGGTCGTGATGTTGACACACCCTGGTCCTGGTAGGTTCAACTGACAGACAAATAGTGTTAACTGTCTGGTTGTGATGTTGACACACCCTGGTCCTGGTAGGTTCAACTGACACACATATAGCGTTAACTTTCTGGTAGCGATGTCGCACCCTGGGGTTGATAGGTTCAACTGACACACACATAGCGGTAACTGTCTAGTAGTGATGTCGCACCCTGGTGTTGATAGGTTCATCTGACACGCACATGGTGTTAACTGTCTGGTAGTGATGTTGACACACCCTTGTCCTGGTAGGTTCAAGTGACACACACATAGCGTTAACTGTCTGGTAGTGATGTCGTACCCTTGTGTTGATAGGTTCAACTGACACGCAAATGGTGTTAACTGTCTGGTAGTGATGTTGACACACCCTGGTGTTGGTACGTTCACCTGACACACACATAGTGTTAACTGTCTGGTAGTGATGTTGACACACCCTGGTCCTGGTAGGTTCAACTGACACATACATAGTGTTAACTGTCTGGTTGTGATGTTGACACGCCCTGTGCCTGGTAGGTTCAACTGACAGACACATAGTGTTAACTGTCTGGTAGTGATGTTGACACACCCTGGTCCTGGTAGGTTCAACTGACAGACACATAGCGTTAACTGTCTGGTCGTGATGTTGACACACCCTGGTCCTGGTAGGTTCAACTGACACACACATAGCGTTAACTGTCTGGTAGTGATGTCGCACCCTGGTGTTGATAGGTTCAACTGACACGCACATGGTGTTAACTGTCTGGTCGTGATGTTGACACACCCTGGTCCTGGTAGGTTCAACTGACACACACATAATGTTAACTGTCTGGTAGTGATGTCGACACCCCTGTGTTGATAGGTTCAACTGACACGCACATGGTGTTAACTGTCTGGTCGTGATGTTGACACACCCTGGTCCTGGTAGTGTTCAACTGACACACACATAATGTTAACTGTCTGGTAGTGATGTTGACACACCCTGGTCCTGGTAGGTTCAACTGACACACACATAGTGTTAACTGTCTGGTCGTGATGTTGACACACCCTGGTCTTGATAGGTTCAACTGACACACACATAGTGTTAACTGTCTGGTAGTGATGTTGACTCACCCTGGTCTTGATAGGTTCAACTGACACACACACATAGTGTTAACTGTCTGGTAGTGATGTTGACACACCCTGGTCCTGGTAGGTTCAACTGACACACATATAGCGTTAACTGTCTGGTAGTGATGTTGACACACCCTGGTCCTGGTAGGTTCAACTGACACACACATAGTGTTAACTGTCTGGTAGTGATGTTGACACACCCTGATCCTGGTAGGTTCAACTGACACACACATAGTGTTAACTGTCTGGTAGTGATGTTGACACACCCTGGTCCTGGTAGGTTCAACTGACACACACATAGTGTTAACTGTCTGGTAGTGATGTTGACACACCCTGATCCTGGTAGGTTCAACTGGCACACACATAGCGTTAACTGTCTGGTAGTGATGTCGCACCCTGGTGTTGATAGGTTCAACTGACACGCACATGGTGTTAACTGTCTGGTCGTGATGTTGACACACCCTTGTCCTGGTAGGTTCAACTGACACACACATAGCGTTAACTGTCTGGTAGTGATGTTGACACACCCTGGTGTTGATAGGTTCAGCTGACACGCACATGGTGTTAACTGTCTGGTAGTGATGTTGACCCACCCTGGTGTTGGTACGTTCAACTGACACACACATAGTGTTAACTGTCTGGTAGTGATGTTGGCACACTCTGGTCCTGGTAGGTTCAACTGACACACACATAGTGTTTACTGTCTGGTCGTGATGTTGACACACCCTGGTCCTGGTAGGTTCAACTGACACCTAGTGTTAACTGTCTGGTAGTGATGTTGACACACCCTGGTCCTGGTAGGTTCAACTGACAGACACATAGTGTTAACTGTCTGGTCGTGATGTTGACACACCCTGGTCCTGGTAGGTTCAACTGACACACACATAGTGTTAACTGTCTGGTAGTGATGTCGCACCCTGGTGTTGATAGGTTCAACTGACACACGCAAATGGTGTTAACTGTCTGGTAGTGATGTTGACCCACCCTGGTGTTGGTACGTTCAACTGACACACACATAGTGTTAACTGTCTGGTAGTGATGTTGGCACACCCTGGTCCTGGTAGGTTCAACTGACACACACATAGTGTTAACTGTCTGGTCGTGATGTTGACACACCCTGGTCCTGGTAGGTTCAACTGACACACACATAGTGTTAACTGTCTGGTAGTGATGTTGACACACCCTGGTCCTGGTAGGTTCAACTGACAGACACATAGCGTTAACTGTCTGGTCGTGATGTTGACACACCCTGGTCCTGGTAGGTTCAACTGACACACACATAGTGTTAACTGTCTGGTCGTGATGTTGACACACCCTGGTCCTGGTAGGTTCAACTGACACACACATGTGTTAACTGTCTGGTCGTGATGTTGACACACCCTGGTCCTGGTAGGTTCAACTGACACACACATAGTGTTAACTGTCTGGTAGTGATGTTGACACACCCTGGTCCTGGTAGGTTCAACTGACACACACATAGTGTTAACTGTCTGGTAGTGATGTTGACACACCCTGGTCCTGGTAGGTTCAACTGACACACACATAGTGTTAACTGTCTGGTAGTGATGTTGACACACCCTGGTCCTGGTAGGTTCAACTGACACACACATAGTGTTAACTGTCTGGTCGTGATGTTGACACACCCTGGTCCTGGTAGGTTCAACTGACAGACACATAGTGTTAACTGTCTGGTCGTGATGTTGACACACCCTGGTCCTGGTAGGTTCAACTGACACACACATAGTGTTAACTGTCTGGTCGTGATGTTGACACACCCTGGTCCTGGTAGGTTCAACTGACACACACATAGTGTTAACTGTCTGGTCGTGATGTTGACACACCCTGGTCCTGGTAGGTTCAACTGACACACACATAGTGTTAACTGTCTGGTAGTGATGTTGACACACCCTGGTCCTGGTAGGTTCAACTGACACACACATAGTGTTAACTGTCTGGTAGTGATGTTGACACACCCTGGTCCTGGTAGGTTCAACTGACACACATAGTGTTAACTGTCTGGTAGTGATGTTGACACACCCTGGTCCTGGTAGGTTCAACTGACACACACATAGTGTTAACTGTCTGGTCGTGATGTTGACACACCCTGGTCCTGGTAGGTTCAACTGACAGACACATAGTGTTAACTGTCTGGTTGTGATGTTGACACACCCTGGTCCTGGTAGGTTCAACTGACACACACATAGTGTTAACTGTCTGGTAGTGATGTTGACACACCCTGGTCTTGATAGGTTCAACTGACACACACATAGTGTTAACTGTCTGGTAGTGATGTTGACACACCCTGGTCTTGATAGGTTCAACTGACACACACATGGTGTTAACTGTCTGGTAGTGATGTTGACACACCCTGGTCCTGGTAGGTTCAACTGACACACACATAGTGTTAACAGTCTGGTAGTGATGTTGACACACCCTGGTCTTGATAGGTTCAACTGACACACACATAGTGTTAACTGTCTGGTAGTGATGTTGACACACCCTGGTCTTGGTAGGTTCAACTGACACACACATAGTGTTAACTGTCTGGTCGTGATGTTGATACACCCTGGTCCTGGTAGGTTCAACTGACACACACATAGTGTTAACTGTCTGGTTGTGATGTTGACACACCCTGGTCCTGGTAGGTTCAACTGACAGACACATAGTGTTAACTGTCTGGTAGTGATGTTGACACACCCTGGTCCTGGTAGGTTCAACTGACAGACACATAGTGTTAACTGTCTGGTAGTGATGTTGACACACCCTGGTCCTGGTAGGTTCAACTGACACACACATAGTGTTAACTGTCTGGTCGTGATGTTGACACACCCTGGTCCTGGTAGGTTCAACTGACACACACATAGTGTTAACTGTCTGGTAGTGATGTTGACACACCCTGGTCCTGGTAGGTTCAACTGACACACACATAGTGTTAACTGTCTGGTCGTGATGTTGACACACCCTGGTCCTGATAGGTTCAACTGACACACACATAGTGTTAACTGTCTGGTAGTGATGTTGACACACCCTGGTCCTGGTAGGTTCAACTGACACACACATAGTGTTAACTGTCTGGTAGTGATGTTGACACACCCTGGTCCTGGTAGGTTCAACTGACACACACATAGTGTTAACTGTCTGGTAGTGATGTTGACACACCCTGGTCCTGGTAGGTTCAACTGGCACACACATGTAGTTAACTGTCTGGTTGTGATGTTGACACACCCTGGTGCTGGTAGGGTCAACTGACACACACATAGTGTTAACTGTCTGGTCGTGATGTTGACACACCCTGGTCCTGGTAGGTTCAACTGACACACACATAGTGTTAACTGTCTGGTCGTGATGTTGACACACCCTGGTCTTGGTAGGTTCAACTGACACACACATAGTGTTAACTGTCTGGTAGTGATGTTGACACACCCTGGTCCTGGTAGGTTCAACTGACACACACATAGTGTTAACTGTCTGGTCGTGATGTTGACACACCCTGGTCTTGATAGGTTCAACTGACACACACATAGTGTTAACTGTCTGGTCGTGATGTTGACACACCCTGGTCTTGGTAGGTTCAACTGACACACACATAGTGTTAACTGTCTGGTCGTGATGTTGACACACCCTGGTCCTGGTAGGTTCAACTGACACACACATAGTGTTAACTGTCTGGTAGTGATGTTGACACACCCTGGTCCTGGTAGGTTCAACTGACACACACATAGTGTTAACTGTCTGGTAGTGATGTTGACACACCCTGGTCCTGGTAGGTTCAACTGACACACACATAGTGTTAACTGTCTGGTAGTGATGTTGACACACCCTGGTCCTGGTAGGTTCAACTGACACACACATAGTGTTAACTGTCTGGTAGTGATGTTGACACACCCTGGTCCTGGTAGGTTCAACTGACACACACATAGTGTTAACTGTCTGGTAGTGATGTTGACACACCCTGGTCCTGGTAGGTTCAACTGACACACACATAGTGTTAACTGTCTGGTAGTGATGTTGACACACCCTGGTCCTGGTAGGTTCAACTGACACACACATAGTGTTAACTGTCTGGTAGTGATGTTGACACACCCTGGTCCTGGTAGGTTCAACTGACACACACATAGTGTTAACTGTCTGGTCGTGATGTTGACACACCCTGGTCCTGGTAGGTTCAACTGACAGACACATAGTGTTAACTGTCTGGTAGTGATGTTGACACACCCTGGTCCTGGTAGGTTCAACTGACACACACATAGTGTTAACTGTCTGGTAGTGATGTTGACACACCCTGGTCCTGGTAGGTTCAACTGACACACACATAGTGTTAACTGTCTGGTCGTGATGTTGACACACCCTGGTCCTGGTAGGTTCAACTGACACACACATAGTGTTAACTGTCTGGTAGTGATGTTGACACACCCTGGTCCTGGTAGGTTCAACTGACAGACACATAGTGTTAACTGTCTGGTAGTGATGTTGACACACCCTGGTCCTGGTAGGTTCAACTGACACACACATAGTGTTAACTGTCTGGTCGTGATGTTGACACACCCTGGTCTTGATAGGTTCAACTGACAGACACATAGTGTTAACTGTCTGGTAGTGATGTTGACACACCCTGGTCTTGATAGGTTCAACTGACACACACATAGTGTTAACTGTCTGGTAGTGATGTTGACACAGCCCTGGTCTTGATAGGTTCAACTGACACACACATAGTGTTAACTGTCTGGTCGTGATGTTGACACACCCTGGTCTTGATAGGTTCAACTGACACACACATGGTGTTAACTGTCTGGTAGTGATGTTGACACACCCTGGTCCTGGTAGGTTCAACTGACAGACACATAGTGTTAACTGTCTGGTAGTGATGTTGACACACCCTGGTCCTGGTAGGTTCAACTGACAGACACATAGTGTTAACTGTCTGGTAGTGATGTTGACACACCCTGGTCCTGGTAGGTTCAACTGACACACACATAGTGTTAACTGTCTGGTCGTGATGTTGACACACCCTGGTCTTGATAGCTTCAACTGACACACACATAGTGTTAACTGTCTGGTAGTGATGTTGACACACCCTGGTCTTGGTAGGTTCAACTGACACACACATGTAGTTAACTGTCTGGTAGTGATGTTGACACACCCTGGTGTTGATAGGTTCAACTGACACACACATAGTGTTAACTGTCTGGTCGTGATGTTGACACACCCTGGTGGTCTTGATAGGTTCAACTGACACACACATAGTGTTAACTGTCTGGTAGTGATGTTGACACACCCTGGTCTTGATAGGTTCAACTGACACACACATAGTGTTAACTGTCTGGTAGTGATGTTGACACACCCTGGTCTTGATAGGTTCAACTGACACACACATAGTGTTAACTGTCTGGTCGTGATGTTGACACACCCTGGTCTTGATAGGTTCAACTGACACACACATAGTGTTAACTGTCTGGTCGTGATGTTGACACACCCTGGTCCTGGTAGGTTCAACTGACACACACATAGTGTTAACTGTCTGGTCGTGATGTTGACACACCCTGGTCCTGGTAGGTTCAACTGACACACACATAGTGTTAACTGTCTGGTAGTGATGTTGACACACCCTGGTCCTGGTAGGTTCAACTGACACACACATAGTGTTAACTGTCTGGTAGTGATGTTGACACACCCTGGTCCTGATAGGTTCAACTGACACACACATAGTGTTAACTGTCTGGTAGTGATGTTGACACCCTGGTCTTGATAGGTTCAACTGACACACACATAGTGTTAACTGTCTGGTAGTGATGTTGACACACCCTGGTCTTGATAGGTTCAACTGACACACACATAGTGTTAACTGTCTGGTAGTGATGTTGACACACCCTGGTCTTGATAGGTTCAACTGACACACACATAGTGTTAACTGTCTGGTAGTGATGTTGACACACCCTGGTCTTGATAGGTTCAACTGACAGACACATAGTGTTAACTGTCTGGTCGTGATGTTGACACACCCTGGTCTTGATAGGTTCAACTGACACACACATAGTGTTAACTGTCTGGTAGTGATGTTGACACACCCTGGTCCTGATAGGTTCAACTGACACACACATAGTGTTAACTGTCTGGTCGTGATGTTGACACACCCTGGTCCTGATAGGTTCAACTGACACACACATAGTGTTAACTGTCTGGTAGTGATGTTGACACACCCTGGTCTTGATAGGTTCAACTGACACACACATAGTGTTAACTGTCTGGTCGTGATGTTAGTTTTTTTGTGAAATGAGGACCAGGTGTTTAAATGGCGATCTCCCTGTACACCTTCCACTGCAATGTCAATCAATACAGGTAAGAGTATTTAATGATTACGTGAATGACACTGTCCTAACTAATCATGTTTGTTATTTGTAATGTGAAATGGTTACTTGTGGATTTCTTTGTTGATGGCAAACTTGTTGTATGTCTAATATACGTTAAAATTACAATGTTACTGGTCAATTCCCATGAAACTACATCCTGAATATAAAATCGTTTTAAAACAAGACATCACCTCTGTTTTGCATCAAAAGTCTGTATGGCCTGCAGCACCTCACAATGAGGTCCACGAATGCGGGCTTGGTTGGATGAGCTGTAACTCTACAGAGCGGCCTATGGACAAAGAGTAGTCGTGAATACGACACTGTGATGTGAAGCTGCTGTAACTACCCAGAATGAGTTGTACGAAGCGACACCAGCACTGAGGTGATCGTTAATCCCATACCTTAGATACTTCTCCAGCAGTCCTAGCTAAGGTTCTTTTGTACACCTGCACCCTGATCAAGCGCTCGGAGCTCTACGATACTCGTGAACCTGTGATAAACTAAATACTTTCGATAGGTCTTAAAGTTATAAACGCTCACTAGATAGGGACCGAGATCTATGGTAACAAGCTGTAATGTTTCGTAGTCTCTCTACAACATTATATTTATGATCATGAGCCAGTACATGATGTTTAATGCCGCGATATTCCAGCTATACATACAAATAGAGTGACTGTGTTTCATATAGAGTGGCACAAAGGTCATGTTCCTGATGAAAAGGTTTACATTTGATGAAATCATGAGCATCTGATGGCTAAACCAAACTTGGGAGCCCTATACATTAAAGAAGCCAGTGTGAGCATCATGCTTCAAACAAACACACAATCATCCAGACTGTGTGATGTGGATTTTCATTATACTTATTGTGACTCACGAGATGTATTCATGAGTACGTATTTAAAGATGCATTATTTTATTTCAATATGTTTGACTGAACTTTAAATGACTCACAGTTATATTTTTCCATAAGCATTTACCACTACGTCTTGTAAATATTCAAATCAATAATTTGCCAAAGACAAACTGAAACTAAACACTCATTCATCATACGGCAATACTGCTCTTTCGTTGTCTTCAGAAGTCAATATATGGTACTATACAACCAGCCGTGTTCTCCAGGGACGCCACTACCAAGGTCGGACCTGAGTTGTTCTGGTATTGTGTACACATCATACTGAGACGATTGCTCTCCTGACAGCTCTATCGTCGTCTTCGAGAGAATGAGCATGTTTATAGTCCGTTTGACTTCATTTCAGACCGATGAATTGCTCACTAACACAAAATTTAATAACTGCAACAAAACCAAATTTTGCACAGTCACATGAAATCGACAGACCAACTCTGATGATTTGTCTCTTAAGTTTGGACACCCGAATAAAACAATTGTTTAACAAACGATCATTATTTTGTTGTCACTTTTCGCTATTTCTTACAAAGGAGTAGGGCTGTGCAATATTACCGGTAAACCGGTATATACTGGTAAAGTGTCTCGCGAGACGATTATCGCGATATGGTTAAGATTCTGCAATATATTGGGTCATCCAGAGTTGGCTCCCTTTGAATTATCTGCCCTTGATTTCCATAGCAACAAAATGAGCTCTAAAAGTGCCAAATATACCTTTGTTTCTTTTCTGTTTCATGTAACATTTTACAAGTGGAAGTGTCTTTATAAGTGACTGCAAAAGTGCCAAATATTTGAATTGTTTCATATGTGACGTTTTGGAGGAATTAAGTGGCCTCAAATGGACCAATCTTTTACGAAAAGCAAGATTTATGGATGTCAAGTGGAAGTGTCTTTATAAGTGACTGCAAAAGTGCCAAATATTTGAATTGTTTCATATGTGACGTTTTGGAGGAATTAAGTGGCCTCAAATGGACCAATCTTTTACGAAAAGCAAGATTTATGGATGTCAAGTGGAAGTGTCTTTATAAGTGACTGCAAAAGTGCCAAATATTTGAATTGTTTCATATGTGACGTTTTGGAGGAATTAAGTGGCCTCAAATGGACCAATCTTTTACGAAAAGCAAAATTTATGTTATTGTTGTTATAACTTATTGTTGTGAATAGCACAACGTTTCGGAGTGAATGCTTGCTCCTTCATCAGGTCATGAATATTCACAATAAAAATGTTGACATCCATAAATCTTGCTTTTCTTATGCATTCCACTTCTAAATGCCCTTAAAAAATTGACAAATCTGTTAATCTGTCCAAATTTCTGTTGGACTTATTAGTAGAACCTCTGGCTCTGAGTGACCATTTCACAATTCACATTATTTTGTTGTTTTTGTTTTGTTTCATAATGGGACATATGGTATCAATTTATGATAAAGGCGAAAGTCAGGCAGTGACCTACTATACCTGGTATATACTAGGGAGTAAGAGAAGTGACCTTACCTGAGGCTGTGACGTGATTTAAGCCTAATATGAACCACTGGGTTGCTATTCCAAGTCTCGAACAGGGTCCGTGCAATATACTGCAATACTACAGTGGCTGGGGCGTTTAACGACTGAAATTGTATGTTATAGTCTTTAGTCGTGTATGTGGTGTGTTAAAGGGACATTGTATGTTATAGTCTTTAGTCGTGTATGTGGTGTGTTAAAGGGACATTGTATGTTATAGTCTTTAGTCGTGTATGTGGTGTGTTAAAGGGACATTGTATGTTATAGTCTTTAGTCGTGTATGTGGTGTGTTAAAGGGACATTGTATGTTATAGTCTTTTAGTCGTGTATGTGGTGTGTTAAAAAGGGACATTGTATGTTATAGTCTTTAGTCATTGTATGTGGTGTGTTAAAGGGACATTGTATGTATTATAGTCTTTAGTCGTGTATGTGGTGTGTTAAAGGGACATTGTATGTTATAGTCTTTAGTCGTGTATGTGGTGTATTTCAAAGGGACATTGTATGTTATAGTCTTTAGTCGTTATATGTGGTGTGTTAAAGGGACATTGTATGTTATAGTCTTTAGTCGTGTATGTGGTGTGTTAAAAGGGACATTGTATGTTATAGTCTTTAGTCGTGTATGTGAGTGTGTTAAAGGGACATTGTATGTGTTATAGTCTTTAGTCGTGTATGTGGTGTGTTAAAAGGGACATTGTATGTTATAGTCTTTAGTCGTGTATGTGGTGTGTTAAAGGGATATTGTATGTTATAGTCTTTAGTCGTGTATGTGGTGTGTTAAAGGGACATTGTATGTTATAGTCTTTAGTCGTGTATGTGGTGTGTTAAAGGGACATTGTATGTTATAGTCTTTAGTCGTGTTATGTGGTGTGTTAAAAGGGACATTGTATGTTATAGTCTTTAGTCGTGTATGTGGTGTGTTAAAGGGACATTGTATGTTATAGTCTTTAGTCGTGTATGTGGTGTGTTAAAGGGACATTGTATGTTATAGTCTTTTAGTCGTATGTGGTGTGTTAAAGGGACATTGTATATTTATAGTCTTTAGTCGTGTATGTGGTGTGTTAAAGGGACATTGTATGTTATAGTCTTTAGTCGTGTATGTGGTGTGTTAAAGGGACATTGTATGTTATAGTCTTTAGTCGTGTATGTGGTGTGTTAAAGGGACATTGTATGTTATAGTCTTTAGTCGTGTATGTGGTGTGTTAAAGGGACATTGTATGTTATAGTCTTTAGTTGTGTATGTGGTGTGTTAAAGGGACATTGTATGTTATAGTCTTTAGTTGTGTATGTGGTGTGTTAAAGGGACATTGTATGTTATAGTCTTTAGTCGTGTATGTGGTGTGTTAAAGGGACATTGTATGTTATAGTCTTTAGTTGTGTATGTGGTGTGTTAAAGGGACATTGTATGTTATAGTCTTTAGTTGTGTATGTGGTGTGTTAAAAGGGACATTGTATGTTATAGTCTTTAGTCGTATGTGGTGTGTTAAAGGGACATTGTATGTTATAGTCTTTAGTCGTGTATGTGGTGTGTTAAAGGGACATTGTATGTTATAGTCTTTAGTCATTAGTATGTGGTGTGTTAAAGGGACATTGTATGTTATAGTCTTTATCGTGTATGTGGTGTGTTAAAGGACATTGTATGTTATAGTCTTTAGTCGTGTATGTGGTGTGTTAAAAGGGACATTGTATGTTATAGTCTTTAGTCGTGTATGTGGTGTGTTAAAGGGACATTGTATGTTATAGTCTTTAGTCGTGTATGTGGTGTGTTAAAGGGACATTGTATGTTATAGTCTTTAGTCGTGTATGTGGTGTGTTAAAGGGACATTGTATGTTATAGTCTTTAGTCGTGTATGTGGTGTGTTAAAGGGACATTGTATGCGAGGTAAATCTAAAATTACATGGTAAGGAACTCAATATAGGTTCACTTAAAACGAATTAAAGTCAACGCCTTTACTTTATTCACTACCTCGTTAATTCAAGATCAGATAAGGTAATTAAAATTTGAGAATACTGAAACGTTCTTGTCTTCATTATAAATGTTTTGATTGATGATGCTAAGACTGTATATTGGTCAAGCTTCTATGAACACAAACTATTTCTGAAGACTGCTGGATATAGCAGGGTGGAAAGGCCTGCTGGAGATAATTCACGTGTCAAATCTTTATATCATCCCATACTGCTGTGCATCTCTCACTGGGAAGTATACAACGGGATATTCCGTGATGACTTGCGTGAAAACATAAACGTTGGTCGGAAGAATCTGTAGTCGAAATTTAACATTCGATAACATCTTTAACAAGAATATCGGGTCCGATCTTCAAAGATTTAACGGACAAACTGTAGTCTCATCCTTCTGAAAAGTGTAGTTTTGTAATTGGGGACAATATCCCATACCAACACCAAAAGCACAGTCCGGGTTGCCTCGGGAAACGGCTGAAGATGATCAAAGGGACATTACTCTGTGAAAAGGATACGTTAAACGTTGCACGGTCCTGTCCTTATAGACAGACACGTTTCGCCTTATACCTCTAAGTTAATACTAACACTAAAGAAAAAGAAGAGGGCGTGTACAGGGGAGTAGAGGGGATACTCTTACAGGTAATAAATCGTTTTTTCTTAATTCTGTTTATGTCCAAAATGATTGCATCGTGTGAATTGAGAACAAAACTTGAGACCATAATCTATACCTTCGTTAAATATCAGTGTATACTTGTAAACTTTCGAACGAACTGGCAGTCCCAGTGATCGCTTCACTAAGTTACTCTGCGTGGTGAATATGGTCCCAGACTGCCCCTCCTTGTACAGTACATGTGGAAGTGGTTGCTGCTCAACACTCAACGTCACCCACCCACCCCCGATGTATTTCAGATTTTATGTGTAGGTTCAGTCCATACAAAACCAATAACCGAGAGATTTAACACCAGCTAATTTAAAAAGTGACGACAGAGGCGTTACATAAAAGTTATATATTTATAAAGTCAATAGAAAAGCTGCCGTAAAATCACAATTACATGGTCAGTTTCGACTGTTAACTACGCACTGCAGCTTGTCTGCGATAGCCGATATCCGTGTTGTCCCCTACAAATGATTATAATATTGACTGGTCACTACACACTGCTGCGGCTGACTGTCCCATCTTATTCCCCAAAATGATCCGTGATCAAAATCTTCATCGACACTCTATACACTTCACTAAAACAAACAAACATAAAAACGCACGCGCACACACACATGACTTGATGACCGGCAGTGCATAGTACTTTGCATGAAAATTTGAAGTTTACTATATGGAAGGCAGGTGTTTAAGAAATCCAAACATCTTAAAGTTTCCATGGGATTTCGGTTCCGGGCATAGTTGTCAGTGTAGTAAGTTCCGAATCGGGGAATCTATGAAGAAAACACTACGGGTAGAGACAAGTCGATACCATAATCCTTTCCAAGGAGCAACACACGTGTATAGTTACCAGGCAACTCAAAGAACGCACTGCAACGCCATCGACAGCCATTCCGCACAACGAACTGCAGCGTCTCGGGTGACAGGGCCGCCTCCACACCACCAACAACATGGCAGACAGTGTGGGAAACTCTCTAGTTAATTCTCCAGGTGTTAAAGGGGATGTTTGTGTGGAAGCCTGTGGAAAATAGATCCAATGTATGTCCATATATATATTGGAGTATAACTGAAGTGTAAAGGAAAAATTACACCAATGGTTGATGGTGGCAAAACACCGAAGAAAGAAGACCTGGTTACTCGATGGTGATGTAAACTGACGTACAAAAGAAACTATACATACCATACGCTTGCGATTTTTGATGTCATTTCACTGACGAGAGTGTAATGGATGGTGTTTTTACAACATGCACACTATGTTTTTCACTTGAATGTCAAAATAAAAACACTTTTCAAAATATTTACTTTGTATTTAAAAAATAATATCCTGTATCTTTTCTTTATGATGTTAAATATTACATTACATTTAGTACTTCTAAGATGCTTCGGTGAAAGATCAAAGGCGCCGACAGTAATTTATTTAAGAATTACAGTTCGCTCTACCACCATGTATAGTGTAATAAAACACACTTTCGCCCTGAACTATTATAGTTAAAGTACGAGGACGCTTGCGTCCGAGTGCTTTAACGTTATAATCGTAATCGAACACTTTTGCATTACGTCACAATGTAACCGACGTCACAATACATGTCAGTTGTCATCGCCTCGTACAGTCACCTACAGTACACTACTCCGTTGCATCCCGTTTCTTGGTTTGCAGTTGCTTCACGCAGCTAACATCACTGGTGGATTCATTACGTTTATGTTTTCCGACGGTTAAAATGTCACAATGCGACTCACAAGTTTTCAGCGACACGGTGACTTTCGCAATGTTTACATTCCCACAATGCAATCGTGGATTGTCGCTTGACTACTCAGCTTCATCTGGATGTACAGATCTAAACTTACGTTGGTAGTAGAAATGCGACGTTCATATTGCCCCATATGGTTTTACGTTAATCACATATGTAATCAAAATACTTTAGAGAAGATATTTAATCCGAACGTAAACCGTCTTCAAACTGTTTATCATTTGTTTTTTCTGGTAACGTTCGTCTTAACCCATGCTTGTCGTGAGAGGCGACTAACGGGATCGGGTGGTCAGACTCGCTGACTTGGTTGACACATGTCATCGTGTCCCAATTGCGCAGATCGATGCTCATGCTGTTGATCACTGGATTGTCTGGTCTGGTTCAGACTCGATTATTTACAGACCACTGCCATATAACTGGAATATTGCTGAGTGCGGCGTAAAACTAAACTCACTCACTCTCAGACCTCTTTCATTACAAGTCGTCTAGATATGATATTTCTAACCCTGTTTCTGAGTATTTTATTTACTCTTTATTACAATACACAATTGGCGCAGTGTTACGTATCGTTCTGGACAGTAGGCAATCTGTTCATTTGAAACCACAATGGAGTGTGTTTTATTCCCATGTGAAAAGTGTCACGCACAGCCGTTGTCATTCGTCACCACTCGCCCCTTTCCGTAACCTCCAAGAAGAGGTTTGTCCCGGAATAACACGAGTTGGTCACGAATGAGCCGTTGTATTATGTTATACTGTTTCCCAAACAAATCTTTTAGGAACGCCAACAACTCCTGTACTGAATAGCTTCATAACGGAGAAACCCTTTCACGAATGTATGCATTATTTAATAAGTTTATTTTACAAATTAAGGCAATCAAAGAGATTATTTTCTAATACCATCATTTGAGTGATTATTTATTAACCAATTTGTCACATCAAACGAACGTTGCCTGCCACCTGTTCACTAAGACTAGTAGTGCACACGCTCTCTGAATTCAGGCCGGGCGTTCCCTCCAAGTAAGGTTTACGAATAGTCATAGCTTCTCATTAATTGCATACCGTCGATAGGGCACAGTAGTTCCTCCTATAGGCCACGAATCTGTATACAAGACCATCTTACGTATCAAGTTGCTTGCATGACGGGTATTTTTCAATATAATCCATACTGCATGCTTGCGTGTCAGTGTACATGGTTCCGACGACGAAATACGTATTAAGTTGTCATTGATTTTTAACAGGTGGTATGCTTGAGGTTACAAACACCCGAATACATAAAGCCCATGCAGAAATTATAGTAATGAATCCTGTGCAACCGTCAGGTTGGTTTAATGTCGCCAAAGCGGCATTCGGTCAAAAAGACAGTTTTCGAGAATCTATATCGCTTTGTGGAAGGTAATCCATTTGGCAATCTATACGGAATTATATACAACAAAACATCCACTGGACCAGCACCTGTCCTAAATTAAAAGCTAGCACAGCTTGGTTCGACCTCCACGGCGCTTCCAATAGCCTGTTGACTTCTTCCTTGTAAAGGGATAGAAATGGTGCTCTTGTCTCTGCTACAAAATGAAAATATTAACTACTTGAGTCCTACACTTAAATAAGGAAACTATATGTGTACTAGAGGTGTGACGATACAGAAATTTTACGATACGATTTGTATCGCGATATCATAGAACGATACGATTCGATACAATGCATATCACGATATGCTATCTTTAGTTATTTTCTTTAAAAAAGTGTATTTTGATAACAAGAAACAGTGTAAATTTTGACATAACCGTCAATTTCTGGTGAAACTTCACAATTTAAAGGTCAACGATACATATCACGATACGGAAAAAAGTATCGATATATTTATTGTCATAAAAAGTATCACGATTATCGATACTACGATATATCGTCACAACTCTAATGCTAAGCGCCGTGCTGTGTACCACAGCAACTTAGTTGAAATCCTTACATTTCTGAAAATTTTGCAACTTTGAATTTATAACGGTAATCATGCATAGTAATTAAATGTTTCCGGAATAATGCTGGTTCTAGATTAAAGATGAATGTTTCACAGCCTTCTTTAAAGAAGAAACCCCTCAATAAAACAGATTTGGGCCCCAGATTTGAATTATCAGATGTCTGGTTTCCTCGCCCAACAAGTCAGCACATTCGCCTGTATTTGTTCCGGCTTGACTGTGTATATGAGTCTGATAAACGATGCACTCAGAAGAATCTCCGTCCAAGTATAAAGATGGCGTTAAAGTGATGGCATCCATTTGGAGGAGCGGTAAAACGTGTCTCCACAGGGGATTTGTATTCACGATTTCTCGCTGTGCTTTAATTGATTACCTCCACTTCAGCGCTGTGGGAATCCCATCCCCGGCAAATCTAATTCTCTGCTACACTACTGTATTATATACCAGGAATCATGAGAAACTCAAAGCACGTTCTTATAGGTCATACTGTGATTTACCAGAAACACTCTTTACAGCCAGATTCCTCTCTATTTAAAGTTGGTGTTATTTTGGCGGAAGATGCACTCCCTGGCTTTCTTAAGATTTTAAATTTAGGTGCCGATTAAATATTTGGCAAATTAAAATGTTCGAAATTTGCTCGGTATTTGTATTTGTGAATCTGGTTTTTGAAATGTTGGGTATTTTCGTCCCCGTTAGTGATTTAATTAGTTTAAAAGGGAAAGAAAATGCGCAATATGACTTTCTATTAATATCATACACGTTGAAAGGCTTGTCTGTCTTGTATTGACCGTAACACTCTCTGTAAGACTTCCGAGATAGAACTCGTGTTTGTCGCAAAGAGATGATATCGTACTCCGTTTCAGCCAGTAGTTTGTTTGTGACCACAACGGTATTTTTGCATAGTACGGCGTTAAACAACATCAACCTGCTAATTTACTGTCAAGCCATTTGTATACATATTTTTTAAGGTAAAACCTGAAATGTCTTTATCATCAAGATATTTGGTCATTTATAATTTTATTAATGCAAACGCAGTTTCAATTTGTACCGTTCTGTATATTTGTAAAATACAATATATTATTCATACTTCATAATTAGTTATAAAAAGAACCAAGGCGCGCAAAGACCAGCATCACATATTCTCATTTCCTACATATCATTCACGTGTCGGTGGTCTCATGATATTTCCTCTCATCACTGCTTGGCTATCTGTGCAGCATTGTTCTGTGAATATTTAACTAGGCACGACAATTAAGCTATCAAAAACAAGCGACACTGAGGCGCCCGTAAAAGATGAGAAGTCGTCATTCCGGCGACAGAAACGCCTACATCATTATTCAGACATTAGAACTGGCCCCCTACACTACACTGACAAACAGAGCCGTTTCCTTGGTAACTAGTGATGAAGGATGTGTTAATTTGATATTTTTTGTTTTTAATTCACGCAGTTATATTTTGTGTCTGAAATGATAAACCAGATGACGAATATATTTGTTTACTTTGATTGTTGTCACTATCCACACTCGACCCGTGAAGGTCCGGGTTAGAATGTACCTTCAGTAACCCATTCTTGTCGTAAGAGGCGACTAAAGGGATCGGGTGGTCAGGCTCGCTGGCTTGGTTGACACATGTCATCGTATCCCAATTGCGCAGATCGATGCTCATGCTGTTGATCACTGGATTGTCTTGTCTGGTCCAGACTCGATTATTTACAGACCGCCGCCATTATATACTGAATGCCGTCATGTCGCAGGAATATTGCTGAGTGCGGCGTAAACTAAACTCACTCACTCACTATCCACACTCATCAATATTCCTGCGACATGACGGCATTCAGTATATAATTGAACCTGACCAGACAATCCAGTGACTGACATCACGAGCATCGATCTACGCAACTGCGTAACGATGACGTGTCAACCAAGTCAGCGAGCCTGACCACCCAATCCCGTTAGTCGCCTCTTACAACAAGCATGGGTTGCTGAAAATCAATTCTAACCCGGATCTTCACGTCTCTGTTGGAATATGGAGTTTGATAAAATACAAGTTATGTTTCTAATACCTGTTCATCTCAGCTTCGGATTCGATTCCCTGACGTACAACGTGTGAACCCTGCTATGGGATTCCCGCAGCGATACAGCTGATCTATGTGCAGCTCCAGATGTCACGTATAGCCACACCAAACACACTCTGTGTTATCATAGCCAATGTGGGACATACAGATCTCCTGGTCTGACTTTAAACTGACTGACATATACACTTGAAAATTAGATTTGACCAAAACAATTACAGTGATTGAGTGAGTGAGTTTAGTTTTACGCCGCACTCAGTAATATTCCAGCTATATGACGACGGTCTGTAAATAATCGAGTCTGGACCAGACAATCCAGTGATCAACAGCATAAGCATCGATCTACGAAATTGAGATACGATGACATCCGACCATCCGATTCCGTCAGTCGCCTCTTACAAGCTTAAGGTTGCGGAAGATCAATTCTAACCGGATCTTTACGGGTAACACTCCCCTATTACACATGTCATCTGGCACCTTAAGGTCCGATACAGTGAACGAGTATAGTTTTACGCCGCTTTTAGCACTATACCAGCAATACCATAGGACTTCATACATTGTACCCTCGCATGTGGAGAATCGAACCCGGGTCTTCGACGTGACGAGCGGGCGACGTACCCACTAGGCTAACCCACCTGCTTGATTCTATTCTACTCATAAATCTTGCTCAACAGGTTCCTTTTTACAAACCTGGCTAAAGGGTAAACTGAGGCTTTGGTTTTGCTGCTCACATTGACACTGAAACATAAAAACCGGAAGTCACGAAGCAAGTCATGATTACGAAGTTTCAAGAAGAGATTCCTAGGCTCCAATCTAGTATATATATTAAAAAACAACTCAACGCACTAAATCTTTGGATATTTGGGACACTTATTGTGTTAATTCGGTAACCATTACTAATGAGTTTAGTATGTAGTCCCCCTCCGTATGTCTCCTGCTGGTTCCGGGAACAAAACTGGGTGGTTTTTGTGTATTAATGGTTCTCGGGCTATGAATCATATCTTTCAGTCGATGATGACGTACAAAGGTGGATTGTATTTCGCACTGGTTCATATGATGCAGGTCTAAATCTGTGATGTAGTTATTCCAGTAACTCTTGAAGGTCCGGGTTAGAATGTACCTTCAGTAACCCATGCTTGTCGTAAGAGGCGACTAAAGGGATCGGGTGGTCAGGCTCGCTGGCCATGACACATGTCATCGTATTCCAATTCCGCAGGTCGATGCTCATGCTTTTGATCACTGGATTGTCTGGTCCAGACTCGATTATTTACAGACAGTCGCCATATAGCGGGCATATTGCGGAGTGCGGCGTAAAACTAAACTCACTCACTCACTCAAGATGAGTTTATAATGTACAAAAGCGACTCTTTTAATCTCAACTCCCACACCCACGTGACACCGAGGGAACTCACATGCACATTTAACCTATTACCTACACCAACTATGACTCGAGCTTTTTTACTTTTTATCCTGTAAAGAGATATAGCAGCGCTGTATTGAAGCTCAGACCCACATTAAACTGTACTCTCATGTCATGGTTCAGTACCTCTGTATACCAACAACGTACTTGAGGGTTGACTTCGTGGGAAGAAGCTTATATCATTGTTACTAGTTGACTCAACAAGGTCATTTGAGTATAGACGCAGATGAAGGATTAACTCAACTTCGTAAGCTTAAGGTCGCTGAACGGTAAATATACCGAACACCATTGAAAACGCACCAGTCTAAAATTGTCCAGATTTTCATCAAGATGGATTTCAGCATGACAATGATCAATGAATATAACTAACATGAAGTCGAAGGGCATGTCCACTTGAAAAAATGCTTTAGAAACATATTCCTGTCCTCACTCTTAATTCCAAAATGCATCAACATGCAGCCACGCCATGAAAAAAGCGAGAATTTCATTCTGAAATCATACTGACTGTGACATTAAAAGCAGGTGTATGAGAACCGATTCTCATTGCTTCACTAACGATTGTGAAACGAGGACAGAGATACCGAGGTTAACACCTCACGAAAGAGAACGTGCACTAGGCATGATTCAGGTTGGCACCAGCAGCAGGGATATTGCTCGACAACTATGACTTGGCCACTCCACCATCGTTAGGCTTCATAGACGACATCAGTAGACAGGCAGCACCCGTGACCTTCAATGACCTTGGCAACAACGTGTTACGACGCTCAATCAGGATCGCCATATTGAACTTGTCCATATCAGTGATTGAACACTGCCGACTGGCAGGACTGCTCCACTAGTTCAAGGTTGACGTGGGGGTCATCAGCGCTGACTCCATGCGACGCCTTCTACACGCTACAGGGCTCCATGCTCGACGTCCTTACGTTGGACCAATTCTGACAGACAGACACCGTAATGAGCGTATACAATGGGCTAGCAGGCATTTTCAGTAAAGGTTACAACAATGGCATGGTGTGGTAGTCACTGACGAGTCACGTCTTCATCGGCGAAGACGTGGTGAACGTTATGCTGATGAGTGTGTGGTTCAGACAGACCTTTGGGTGGTGGGAGTGTCATGGTCTGGGGTGGAATAAATTGCAATCACAGGACTGCCTTCATGTCTGTCAAGGGAGAGTTAATGCCCTTTATTACCGTGAGCAGATTCTTGAGAATCACATCGTATCTGTCTTCAATCACCACCAAGGTGTCCATACTTTTCAATAGGACAACGCGCGGGCACACACAACAAGACTTTCCATGCAGTATCTGGCCCAGCAACACGTCCAGGTTATTCATTGGCCAGCACAGTCGCCAGATGTATCCCCCATGGAGCATTTGTGGGACGAAATTGGTCAAAGCGAAACATCCGGAAACTTGAGGCTGCACTACTGCAGAAGTAGAATGCCACCCTCAAGAACTCTATTCGGACTCAATGAGGAGACGTTGAACTGCACGTGTCAATGCAAATGGCGGTCACACGCGATATTGACTTTCAATTTGACCCCGTGTGTTTGATCCTTTCTGACTGTGGAACATTTCAATGAATGAGCGTCTTTTCTGTGTTGTTGTTTTTGTCAGTCGTCCATCGATCTGTTACATCAATCTTTATTCAGAACTGAAGGCCACACGCCCATAGTACACGTATATAAAAGTTCAAAAAGCAGAGTGGGGTTTCTCTTCAATATCGCATGGTATATGAACAACGCAATATTTTCAATCAATATACGATTAGAAGTTGACAACAGTTGGATAAATTTATGTTTTGACGGTTGTTTCGTAAAGTAACTGGGTATATATTTGCTTCTAATGTTTCTATAATAATTACAAATTAGCAGAACATAGTATTCATCTTCCAAGACATTCATTTTACAGTATCTCTCTGCACACAGTAGATTTCTTATGAAATTTTCCCTTATAACAACTTAAATCATAATAAACGGAACGAAACTGTGATAAGGCTAGTCTTACTTTCTTGATATTGATACAATCATGTTTTCGTCCATCTGTTATTATCCACTAAAAAATATCAATTCCTTTACACGTGCTTTTAATAATCTGAACTTTTACACCAGACATTATTGAGAATTTAAGATTGAAGTTTTAAACAAAAATTCACTCATTACTCACGAATTAAATGTGAATATTAGCAGAACATAACTCCAGATTCCAGACAGGTGAACAGTTAGTATTTTGTCAAGTCATCATGGGCAGCAATGCAGGCTTCAATGCGGCGGGGCATACTACCGATCAAAGAAGTTAGAAAGTCGTGGTCCATGCTGTCCCCATATCGGACCACCTCTTCTTTCATTTTAGCAATATTTGTCAGATTTTTCTTATTGACACTTTCTTTCATAAGTCCCCAAACATTTTCTATTGATTTAGTTCAGGGCTATAGCTTGGCCAATCTAATAATGTCATATGTTGGGTCAGAAACCAGGCCTGTGTATGCATTGAACGATGTTTTGGGTCGTTGTTCTGCTGGAAAATCCAAAATGTCCATAGAACACGTGAGCAGATGGAAGTACATGTAAATGTCCATCGAGAATATCTGTGTACCGCTCACTGTTCATATTCCCTTCAAATACACAGAGGGGCGTTGCCCCTAACACAGATATGCCAATCCACACGTTAAATTTCGGACTGTACTTTGGGCGCTGATACAAAGGTTTTTCAGTTTGTTTGGTCCAGAATTTCAGTGTATTAGGAAACAGCCACACAGAACTTTCATCTGAGAAAATCACATTGTCCCAGTTAAAATTTCTATGCTGTAAGCACCAGTTCAACCTTCGCTCCTTTTGTTCAGGTTTCATGATCGGTGATGGAATTCCTCAACTTTTCTGCCAACCCATTGCATGCAACTCAGTTCTAATTGTCTACTTTTGCAATATTTTTCAAAACACGATAAACAGTGGACAAAGGATGCCTGTTCTACTTGAAATCACTTTAGCTGATCTGATGTCCTTGTTATAATACTCTAAAATCAACTTCCTCTTCTCTAAATCATCCATACTGAGGATCACTGAAAATGTCGTCTGCTAGCAAGTAAACAAAGGGGGATAACTCTTCACAAACTAATGAAAAAGGATTAACGGAGTTGTCTCTCTTGAATGAAACCAAGCACTTGATAGCTGGTCAAGGCTGTTTATACTAGATATTCAATTAAACATATTCCTAAAATTCTCAATAATTTCTGGTCATACTATATAAGTGGTGTGTTTTCAATGATGTTCAGTATACTAACGCCCATCATTGCCAGGCACAGAATTAAAGTGGACGCCTGCAGTTTATGAACTCAACTGTGAATGAATATTCTTCCACCTGGGCGAAATCATCCACTGTGTCAACGATATCACTGCAGTAATATGAAGACTTCCTGTATATGATCGATTCCGAGTGAGTGTGTGGATTTTTAGCTTCACGCCGCTTTTTAGCAATATTCCAGCAATATCAGGGCGGGGGACACCAAAATGAGCTTCACACATTGTACCCATATGTGGGAATCAAACTCGGGTCTTCAGCGTGACGAGCGAACGCTTTAACAATCTAGGGCTACCCTTCGCCCCTGTTGGACCCCGAAACGCATGTTTCCAAGTGTGTCCATGTAAATGCCTATCATTCTGAATCATTCTCCGTCTTCTCCAGCTATTCTGGACACAGAAACCCTAGTTGGCCAAGACGTCACAATTCACGTCACATCTCTTTGCTGTTATTAAGGTTCTTTGGGTTCGAGTCCCAGATTTAAACCGACTTTGATGTTCTTGTTGATGTTCTTTGATATTTAACGCCGCACTCAACAATAGTCCAGCTATATAGCGGCGGTTCAGTACATAATCGAGTCTGGACCCGATATTATGCTGATCAACAATATCGATCTATGCAGAAGTTGAGATATGATGACATGTGTCAACCAAGTCAGTGAGTCTGACCATCCAATCCCGTTAGTCGCCTCTTACGACTAAGCATGGGTTTATACTGAAGACCAAGTTTTACCCGGATCTTCTTCACGGGTGACTATGATCCTTAGTTTGGGTCGTTGTCTTAAACGTCTACGATGTCATAGTCTATCCAGTCTCTCGTTAACTTTTCCTCCCACGTTAAGCTGATATAGCGTGGTAAATGTAAAATTCTCTTCCAGTAGCGTCACCCAACCATTTCACACAGCAATCAATGCGACTACTGTATGCCAGGGCTAAAGAAGGAGATTAACTGTAAAGTTGTGGTAAAGAAGAAAATTTCGACAGTGCTAGCGTCAGTTTTTGGTTAAATGATAGCAGACTTCTTTACCAAGAAGCCCTATACACTAAATCATCACTTGCGGATCGAAACCTTTTGAAACGTCCCGATGATGGTGTAATGTATCTTTTATTTATTTCTCTTTGGTGTGAATGTTAAGAAGATAAATCCAAAGACAGAAAGTGCATTCTATAAAAGGTCTTTTATCCCAGAATCGTAAGAATTACAATGAATTGGTCAATTTTAACATCGGTGGGAGACGAGTTTACGTTACTTTGACAAAGTAATGTATGTGTAACACGCGTAAAAATACATTTTTCATATTACATAGAATCCGCTACTATTGCTTCTCCTTCTCCTACAACAACTCTGGGCGTTGTCCCCGCCGTGATGGTA